>NC_080539.1:149889235-150189235 GCF_028640845.1 Ahaetulla prasina
TATGGACAAGATTGCTGGCCTAAGGAAAATAGATCAAGAAATAATCTTTCATAATCAGAGTCCCAAATCTCAAACTTAAAATGTTGAGAATTTGGGGCAGATTAACTGGTCACAGATATTCCATTGAATATCAGATATGAGCATCATTTTCATTCTCAATAAATGTTAATATTTCTGTGTGCTTTTTTTCCCTATGGAAGTTTCTTCCACTCCTGCATAGCATTCAGGAAATTATGTTGCTGCTTGAAATAATGTGACTCTCCCATTTTATAAGGTTTTCATGCAAATCATGTTAATAGGTTTAGAAAGGCAGAGATAAATATGGTAGAGTTCAGTAGAGTAGAGATTAATATAGTAGAGTAAGAGAGCACAATATATGGAAATAGGATTAAATTCATGAGAATGTAACGTTGTAAATAGCATTAATATTCAAGGGATGGTTATTGAAGATATAAGCAGGCAGACTGTAGCAAGAGGACAGAATAAAGCACTCATTGTTTCAATGGTTGTCAAGACCTGGGCAAATGATTTACTGCAAACCAGGAAATAGGAATGGTGCTGAGTTTTGCTTTTTATCTTCACTTTTAAGAGAACTAACTTATCTTCTTAGACTGCTAGGCAGATAGGAATATAGTTCTTGAATTCTGAAATATAGTCTTCGGAATTTAAAACAAAATGCAAAACCTATAGGTTGCGGGGGGAGAATATACATTTTAATGCAAAGCTTGTTGTTAATTTTCAGAAACTATGATGCTTTTTAGGCTTTGAAACTTTGTGTACCTGACACACAACCTGGAAAATGATCCAGCAGTACTTAATACCAGAAAAATGAAGTTAGAGGACCTATCATAATAGAAAGATGAGGAGGAAAAATGCAAATCTGACCATTGGCAAAAAAATATTGTTTTAATTATGAATTTAAATACCCATGAAGTATTGAGGGGAAAAAAATAAAAAAATCATCACTTCACTTGATTCAGAAGCCAGATACCAAAAAGACACTTATGTATTTGAGAGCCAGAGCCTGGTCACAGCATGATCAATATCTACACCCCTCTACATTGTCAAGGTATAGAATATGTGCAAAGGAGCTAATGAATCAGGGACCTTGGCTAGGATCCCAATTTGCTGGCCTCCATATAGCAATAGTAAAGGTTCCCCTCGTGTGCTAGTCGTTGCTGACTCTAGGGGGCAGTGCTCATCTCCGTTTCAAAGCCAAAGAGCCAGCACTGTCCGAAGACGTTTCCGTGGTCATGGACCTCAATGCCAATGCACCTCAACGCCAAAGGTGCACGGAATGCTGTTACCTTCCCACCAAAGGTGGTCCCTACTTTTTCTACTTGCATTTTTACATGTTTTCAAAACTGCTAGGTTGGCAGAAGCTGGGACAAGTAACGGGAGCTCATCCTGTTACACGGCAGCACTAGGGATTCTGTTGTGTTTGCACTCCCCAAGCTGGGCCTCCTGCCAGAAAGTGACTTGGAGCCGGGCCTGCTGCCAGAAAGTGACTTGGAAAATGAGGGGGAAGGGCCGTCAGGACTTATGTCAGGAGCACCGGCTCAGCTCCAGGAGCCAGAAGCAGGCCAGGTGGAAGAGATAACGAGGCCTCTGTCCCCTGACTCTTTCCACCCCCAGGCCATGCCTTCAGACCCAGCTGATAGCAATCAGGCTTGGTTGGATCCTAGGTTTCGTAGGTAGGAGAGGAGGGAACAACAGAAGCAGGGCAGGCCTAGGAAGTGCTGAGTCATGGACCTATACTCCACAGGATATAAAGCAGTGGTGAAATCCAATTTTTTTTACTACCGGTTCTGTGGTTTGGTTGGTGTGGTATGGTGTGGCTTAGTGGGTGTGGCAGGGAAAGGATGCTGCAAAATCTCCATTCCCACTGTACCCCAGGATCACAGGGCGTGGCTTGGTGGGCGTGGTGTGGTGTGGCTTGGTGGGTGTGGCAGGGGAAGGATACTGCAAAATCCCCATTCCTTCCCCACTCCTGGGGGAAGGATATTGCAAAATCTCCATTCCCACCCCACTCTGGGGCCAGCCAGAGGTGGTTTTTGCTGGTTCTCTGAACTACTCAAAATTTTCACTACCGGTTCTCCAAACTGCTCAAAATTTCCGCTACCGGTTCTCCAGAACCTGTCAGAACCTGCTGGATTTCACCCCTGATATAAAGGTAGTGAGCACTGCTGTATCTCTTCGTAGCTGGCAAATCAACTGATTAACTGAAAGCTGAAGTGACTCACCAGCGTCGAGGAAGATATCAGAGAACTTGGCAGACATTTGCTATTCTGCTTCCAGAGCTGATAGTGCCGGCTAATTAAGCCATCACTTGGACGGAGGCGAAGGAGGACAGAACAGATTCGAACCGCTGAGCTGCCGACCTTTCGATCGACAAGCTCAACGTCCTAGCCCCTGAGCCACCACGTACAATACAATACAATACAATAGCACAATAGCATATAGACTTGTATACCACTTCACAGTGCTTTGCAGCCCTCTCTAAGTGGTTTTACAGAGTCAGCATATTGCCCCTAACAATCTGGGACCTCATTTAACCGACCTCGGAAGGATGGAAGGCTGAGTCAACCTTGATCCTGGTGAGATCTGAACTGTCAAATTTCAGGCAGCCGGCAGGCAGCAGAAGTAGCCTGCAGTATGTACATTCTAACTGCTATTATATGACTGGGCAGGCCGCACCTTGTGCCTATGCTCAATCTAAGGCCAAAGTGAGAAATAATATCATTCAGCTCAGACTAAACATCCTTATTGGCTTTCCAATTTGCGAAAAATTCAACCTGGTTGTGAAGAGCCAAGGCAGATCCTAAGATGTTTAACTTGCAAGATATTCCAAACTAAAACCCTGATAGCTCACCACATGAATCCATTGCAAAGAGCCAAAAGTTTTTCATTTTCTTCAGAATATCTTACACCAACAGAAGCAAAATTTATATTTCATATCCCATGAACTGAAATCCAATATTCGTTTCCCAGAATCAATTCATTCAGCAACCAGCAATCACGGACAAAGGAATGAAACGATGGACATTCTATAGCAGGTGTATAGAAGCAACTGCCAAGGAGATGTTAGTGAGAAAAGAATAAGTAAATGAAATGTACTAACAGAATTTAGTTGCAAGCCAGCATGTTCTAGAATTATAATACATGGATATAGTTCCAACATTAAGTCTCCTTCAACAGCGACAAGATTGCAAATTTAAGTTTTCATTCTTACGGTAATTAGAGATACGTCTATTTTGTTTTGCAAAGCTTTCTGTGAATGTAATGAAATCTGGAAGATACTTAGAATATGCAATGACTAGTAATTTAGAAATTAAAGTGCAGCCTCAGTAAAGGATATACCACAGCGTTAATAAATTAGAAGTGTGAGCCAATTTTCATATGTAGAAACATGTGGAAAATAATGACTAATTGACAAAAAGCTGGAAGGATATGTTACAATAATGAATATTCGCCTCTATACCTGATTTGTCTGTATTGTAATTATTAATTCCCTTACTATAATAGATACAATTATAGAGAACACATTCCTGGAGGTTAGAGAAGGCCTTCTCATTTGCTGTTCAAGTTTGCACTTGAGTGTGACACATGACACTATCAAATATGCACATCTGTGCCTGTCTAGTCTAGGACTCCCAAATGAGGCCGTTGTGTCTCGGTGGCTAGAGGCAAGTGGGGTCTGGATGGAGAAGAGCAGACTTCAGCTCAACCTTTCCTAAACTGAGTGTCTATGGATTTTGGGTCCCATGGGAAACTAGAGAGCTTTGATCATTATCTCCGGGTAGCATCGCCCCATTTAGAGTCAGTGTGCAATTTGTGAGTTCTCCTGGCTTTTCCAGTTCCTGCTGGAAAAATAGATAATAGCTGGATCCAAGGAGGCTTTGCACAAATTTGTCATGCGTCAATTGTGTCCATTCCTGAATGTGATTGTGTGTGTGTGCTTATTTAGATATTTAGCATATGATGAAAAGATGGCTCTTCTTGGGTCCTTACTTATATTCATTTGCCAATGATGAGCAGAAAATTCACCCCTATATAAATGTTTGAATTTGTCTTGCTACTAGGGTTAAGGGGGCACAATGGCTCAGTGGTTAGGACACTGAACTTGTTAGTTGGAAGATTGACAGCCCAGATTCAAGACTCGAACACCGTACAACAGGGTGAGCTCTCATTATCTGCCTACAGTAACAGCTTCTGCCAGCAACTGCCAACCTAGCAGTTTGAAAGCATGAACAGGTAATAGCGTTCTGTGCACCTGTCCTGGGCATATAGTCCTGTTGGCCACATGACCACGGAAATGGGTCTTTTGACTAAAAAAAGCAGAGATGAGCACCGCCCTCTAGAATCAGATATGACTGAATAGGAGAAACCTTTATCTTTAACTTTATGAGGGTTAGTCAATGAAACTGACCTAATAGAATTAGAGAAGTGTTGCCATAGCAGTAGAAAACCAACACCTTCTTTTCTCTCTGCTGGATACCTGCTTTCCTTCTGATAATGGTTAAGAGAAGTTAGAAGTTTGGCTCAGAGGAACAGCTTGAGAATACTTGTTCCTACTCCAGGGAATCATTAGAATTGCAGGGTATATTTTGATTTACTTCCACAAGTTTATGTTGGGCACCATCCACTCTGCCCCACTAAATGATCCGGAGTGCCTTTAGGCTGATCCTTTTTTTTTGAAGCAAGAACTATAATGTGCTTGGCTCAGTGGCTCTTCTTCGTTTTCAATTGGTCCCCAGGTGCACACATGAGTAATATTATTAATAAAAGGGTATTCTGTGCCTATTAGTCCAAGCTACTTTCTCTCTAGAGCAACATTTCTCAACCCTGGCAGCTTGAAGATGCATGGACTTCAACTCCCAGAATTCCCCAGCCAGCATTGAAGTCCACACAGAGTTGAAGTTCACACATCTTAAAGTGGCTAAGGGCAGGGTTTCTTCCACTTTTTGCTCTCTGGGTCTTTTCCTGCTTTTAAAAATTAAGGAGGGTCTCAAAAGGGTGTTTATTTGTAAGGGTTAAATTCATCTACATTTACCATATTAAAAATTTAAATCGACGCATTCATAGAGTATTTATTGAATCACGTAAAAACCATGTAAAAAAAACCAATAAGCAACAATTAGATAGTAACATTAGTTAGATATTAATGTGAATGTGACTTTTCATTAAAGAAATTTATAGTTTTAAAAATAAAAAATGAGAACAGCAAATATTTTTAATATCTGCCAAATAATTTTCATTTTGTGGGCCCCCTGAGAGCATCAAGTCACACCTTAAAAATGCTACTTTAGGGAGTGCCTAATATCCCATGAGCCTTAGCAGCATTGGATCCCACAAATCTTTTCAGCTGTAGAGTATTTCACCATTTCCCTTGCCCCTTCCCCATTAGCCACAATTATTTATTTATTTTATTTTATTTATTTGATTTTTATACCGCCCTTCTCCCGAAGGACTCAGGGCGGTGTACAGGCAAAATAAAAACAAACAAGACAATATACAGTATAAAATGCAAGATTAAAAAACTTATTATAATTAGCCTAAAAATTTAAAATGTATAGAAAACTAAAACCCCATTTAAAATTAATAATAAAAATTATAAAATCAATAAAATTTAAGCCAGCCCCGCGCGAATGAAAAGATGTGTCTTCAGTTCGCGGCGAAAGGTCCGAAGGTCAGGTATTTGGCGTAAACCCGGGGGAAGTTCGTTCCAGAGTGTGGGAGCCCCCACAGAGAAGGACCTTCCCCTGGGGGCCGCCAGCCGACATTGCTTGGCGGACGGCACCCTGAGAAGTCCCTCTCTGTGAGAGCGTACGGGTCGGTGGGAGGCATGTGGTAACAGCAGGCGGTCCCGTAAGTACCCAGGCCCTAAGCCATGGAGCGCTTTAAAGGTCATAACCAAAACCTTAAAGTGCACCCGAAAGGCCACAGGTAGCCAGTGCAGTCTGCGCAGGAGCGATGTTACATGGGAGCTACGCGAAGCTCCCTCTATCACCCGCGCAGCTGCATTCTGGACTAACTGAAGCCCTCGAGTGCACCTCAAGGGGAGCCCCATGTAGAGAGCATTACAATAATCCAAGCGAGAGGTAACGAGTGCGTGAGTGACTGTGCACAAGGCATCCCGATCAAGGAACCAGGCGGACCTGGTGGAAGGCCCCCCTGGAGACGGCCGTCAAATGATCTTCAAACGACAGCCGCTCATCCAGGAGGACACCTAAGTTGCGCACCCTATCCTTTGGGGCCAATAACTTGCCTCCAACAGTCAGCTGCAGCTGCAGCTGACTGAATCGGGATGCCGGCATCCACAGCCACTCCGTCTTGGAGGGATTAAGCTTGAGCCTGTTTCTCCCCATCCAGACCCGTACGGCTTCCAAACACCGGGACAGCACTTCAACAACTTCATTGGGGTGGCCTGGGGTGGAAAAGTACAGCTGTGTGTCATCAGCGTACTGATGGTACCTCACCCCGAAGCCACTGATGATCTCACACAACGGCTTCATATAGATGTTGAACAGAAGGGGCGAGAGAATTAGCAGTAGCCATGACTTGGTCCAAGGCTCTTAAGGCTGGCATCAGCCTTTAGAAGAATAATGGCGATGCTTGATTTTTTTTCCCCAGGCCTAGGTAGGCCATATGGCTTAATATACTGGGCTTCTGTGTTCCTATAATACACTAATAGTTGAAGTCTGTACAAGACTGGTTCTGTTTTGCATCAGCTTTAATGGACTGGGTCAACGGATCCCTTTTTGAATTCTTCTCTTATAAGTTTGTTGCAGAAATAGGGATATAATTGCATTTATAGGTTTCTGAAGTACCCTTCATACTATAACTCAGCATAGCATACTATAGTGTCAAGTACCCTTGACATTATAACCTAACACAGATTAGGCTATGGCAATGCCTGCTTACTTTACTTAGCTCTCTGCATTGATAAAAGAATTGTGTTGAAACAAACACTGGAAATGGAGCTTTAAAATAGTAAGTCTAGATTCCTCACTATTTAGGTTAGGATTATTAATCACATGCCTGCAGTAGGTGTATTAGCAGTATGCTGAGAATAAAACTTTTGTTTTGAAGACTCCTTCTTTCCAGTGTTGTGGGCTCAGTGCCCATTTGGACATAGAAAGCCATCTATCAGGAGTTGAGACAAGCACCTATTCGTTTATCCAAAAAGGAGACCATTCTTACAAAAGAAAGATTAGATAGAAAAAGAAATCTGTCTTTATATTCTGGGTTCTCAATTAATCAAAGGCGAACTTCCCTTTGACAGGTAAACAATTTGGAAAAGAGTGAATTTTCAGATTGAAAAGTAAATGCAGTCTGTATGCAGAAAGGAAATAGAGAGAGTGTGACAGAGAGTATAATACTTAAAAACATGGATTTGGAGTTGGGAGACTCATCTTCAACCATGCAAGCTCACAAGATGGGCCTCTGTGGCTCAGACTGCTAAGACAGTCTGTTATTAACACAGCTGCCTGCAATTACTGCAGGTTCTAATCCCACCAGGCCCAAGGTTGACTCAGCCTTCCATCCTTTATAAGGTAGGTAAAATGAGGACCCAGATTGTTGCGGGCAATAAGTTGACTTTCTATATAAATATACAAATAGGATGAAGACTATTGCTAACATAGTGTAAGCCGCCCTGAGTCTTCGGAGAAGGGCGGGATATAAATGCAAATAAAAAAAAAAGATGGTTGTAGGCTGACAGCTCTCTCTCTCTAAGCCCAAACTACTTGATTCAGTGATGGTGGCTGGGAAAAACAGAGAAATATATGATGCAAGCCCTTGATCTCGTAAATGAAAGGGGGAATATAAATCTAATTAATTAATTAATTTTTTGATACACTGAGAAAGATATATGTCAGAGTTGCCTTATCAGTGAAACGGATGGCATATCAATGTAATAAATAATAAAAAAAATATCTACACCATGTCATAAACGAGCTCTCTTCAATAACTCTCTCTGTTTGAAACTTTTGCTGCAGCTTCCTTTCCCCCCCTTTAATTAACTTGAAGTGAAATTAAGCTAAAGTTCCACATGGGATTAACATGGTATGATATTAGTGAAATGCTTTTTACCTTATCAAGAAAAGCCAATGTAATAATAATAACATCCCAATTATATTTAAGAGAATGGGATTAAATGTTTCGATAGGCTTGCGTATTTGTATTTTCAGAGTATTTTATCCATGTTACATACAGTTTTTATCCGGTTTTATCTTTTTAAACACTGTAAGCCACCCAGAGTTACCCTCCGGTAAGATGGGCGGCCAATAAATTCGATAGGCAGGTAGGCAGGCAGGCAGGCAGGCAGACAGACAGACAGATGTTTCCTGCTTGAGCAGGTGGTTGGACTAGAAGAACTCCAGGGTCCCTTCAAACTCTGTTATTCTATTATTCTGTAAATAAATATAGAGCCATAAACATGAAGCTTTAAATTAAGAGCATAGTGGCCCTGAAAAAAAACAAAACCCTTACAATGGAAATACTGGGGAAAAAAGTGGGAAGACAAAACAGATCGTTAGAAGGGCAATAGCACCTCCTGTGTTATCCATAGAATGTAAGTTTCATAAGTGGCAATTTTTAAAAAAATGCCCAACCGTAAGCAATCATTTATGGCCTCTGAATGAATTTTTCAACTTACCAATAGCAAGCTGATATTACAGAACCATGAATCATGGAAACTGACTTTAGGATCCAATAAAAATAATAAAGTGAGGTGGCAGTCTAAAAACGCCTATCAAATGCCTACAGAATTCTGGGAGTTGAAGTCCATACATCTTTAAAGTTGTCATTGCTGAGAAACCCTGAGGTAGATTCTGTGCCCAAAAGCAGATGGACACAGATTAAATGTAATAACACTTCAAAATCAATGGAGGCTTTTTTTTTTTTGGACTCCCATGGCACTTTCCATGGGAGCAAAGCACCTACCATGATAGATTCCAGGATTAAATCGCTCTAACTATGATTCATCAAGTTGGCTCTTCAGTGAATGGACAAAGAGACCAAATGGAAATTTAGTCCAGGGATTTTAGGAAAGGGGAGACTCAGAAAAGAAAAACAAACCCAAGGAGGGGGAGAGACGGCTGAGTGATTGCTATTGATTTCTGAGGGTCGCTGATTAAGCCTTAAGGCTACTGATTGCACATTGTGTGTCACTGTTGCATTGCTTCTTGCTGAGCTAGTTGGAGCAGCTTTAGGGAATGAAGCCAAATCTCAAAGAATATGCCTCTGAACTAGTAAATAGGAGTTCACTGGAGAAGGTCAAGACAGGGAATGCTATTTTTCTTTTTTCTTCTTTGGTTTTCTTCTTTTGGAACATGGAGCTCATGGGACCTACATGACCTGTAAATCTGGGCCATGCTTGTGTTCTTCCTTGAAAGGCAACCAAAATAACACATGCTGAAAATGAAGAATAGAATAGAATAGAATTTTATTGGCCAAGTGTGATTGGACACACAAGGAATTTGTCTTGGTGCATATGCTCTCAGTGTACATAAAAGAAAAGATACGTTCATCAAGGTACAACATTTACAACACAATTGATGATCAATATATCAATATAAATCATAAGGATTGCCAGCAACAAGTTATAGTCATACAGTCATAAGTGGAAAGAGATTGGTGATGGGAACTATGAAACGATTAATAGTAGTGCAGATTCAGTAAATAGTCTGACAGTGTTGAGGGAATTATTTGTTTAGCAGAGTGATGGCCTTCGGGAAAAAACTGTTCTTGTGTCTAGTTGTTCTGGTGTGCAGTGCTCTATAGCGTCGTTTTGAGGGTAGGAGTTGTAACAGTTTATGTCCAGGATGCGAGGGATCTGCAAATATTTTCACGGCCTCTTCTTGATTCGTGCAGTATACAGGTCCTCAATGGAAGGCAAGTTGGTAGCAATTATTTTTTCTGCAGTTCTAATTATCCTCTGAAGTCTGTGTTTTTCTTGTTGGGTTGCAGAACCGAACCAGACAGTTATAGAGGTGCAAATGACAGACTCAATAATTCCTCTGTAGAACTGGATCAGCAGCTCCTTGGGCAGTTTGAGCTTACTGAGTTGGCGCAGAAAGAACATTCTTTGTTGTCCTTTTTAATGATGTTTTGATGTTAGCTGTCCATTTGAGATCTTGCGATATGATAGAACCCAGAAATTTGAAGGTTTCTACTGTTGATACTGTGTTGTCAAGTATTGTGAGAGGTGGAAGTATGGAAAGTTTTTTCTAAAATCTACCACCATTTCTACGGTTTTGAGTGTGTTCAGTTCCAGATTGTTTTGGTTGCACCACAAGGCTAGTCGTTCGACCTCTCGTCTATATGCGGATTCGTCATTGTCTCGAATGAGACCAATCACTGTTGTGTCATCTGCGAACTTCAGTAGCTTAACAAATGGATCATTGGAGATGCAGTCATTGGTATACAGAGAGAAGAGAAGTGGGGAGAGCACACAGCCTTGGGGGGCCCCTGTGCTAATTGTACAGGTATTTGATGTGATCTTGCTTAGCTTCACCTGCTGCTTCCTGTTTGTTAGGAAGCTTGTGATCCACTTACAAGTCTGTTCCGGTACCTGTAGCTGGTTTAGCTTAGTTTAGTTTAGAATGTCTGGAATGATGGTATTGAATGCTGAACTAAAGTCTACAAAAAGGACCCTTGCATAGGTCTTTGGAGACTCAAGATGTTGTAGGATGTAGTGCAGAGCCATATTAACAGCATCATCTGTTGATCTATTTGCTCGGTATGCAAATTGCAAGGGGTCTAAAAGCGGATTCGTGATGGTTTTCAGGTAGGAAAGCACTAGCCTTTCAAAGGTTTTCATGACTACAGATGTTAGAGCAACTGGTCTGTAGTCATTCAGTTCCTTGATGGTGGGCTTCTTCGGCACTGGGATGATGGTAGAGCGTTTGAAGCAAGAAGGAACATAGCACATCTCTAGTGATTTATTGAAAATATGGGTGAAGATGGGGGCCAATTGGTCAGCACAGACTTTTAAGCAAGAAGGAGTTATCTTGTCTGGGCCTGGCACTGATTTTCCTGAAGGCTGATTTTCCTGGAAGAAAAGATGAAGCTCTAGAGGTGAATCTGCTATATCCAGCTTATGGAGTGTAGCAGCTTTGACACAAGAGATACTCGTAAAGGGATAAAAGAAGGAATTCTTGGATTTGACACAAGAGGTACTGGTGAAGGGATAATAAAGCCAAGAATCCTTTTAGAACAGGGGTCTGCAAACTTAGCTCTTTTAAGACTTGTGGACTTCAACTCCCAGAGTTCTTCAGCCAGCTTTGCTGGTTGAGGAACTCTGGGAGTTGAAGTCCACAAGTCTTAAAAGAGCCAAGTTTGAAGACCCCTGTCATAGAAGATAGAAGAAAATCAGACAGAATGGATGGAGAAGCATGACAAAAGGACAAGACCCGTCAAGAAGAATTCTTTAGAATTCCAGAATACAGACAGTCCTCATACTTACAGACATTTGTTTAGTGTCTAGAGTTACAAAAGCACTGAAAAAAGTTACTTATAACATTTCTTGCACTTACGATGTTGCAACATCCCAATGGTCACGTAATCAAAATGTGGGGGTTGACAACCGGCATGTATTTATGATGGTTGCAGTGTCCCAAGGTCACATGATCACAATTTGCTAACTTCCCAGCTGGCTTCCAATAGGCAAATTGAATGGGGGAAGCCATATTCACTTAATGATCATGTAATTCATTTAATGACTGTGTCAAAAGCCACTGCCTTACTTAGCAATAGAAATTCTAGTTCCAATTGGGATCACAAATTGAGGATTTCCTGCACATTTTAAAACTATAGATAATATCTCTGGATCCCTGGAAGGTCAACTGGTAAAAGCCTCTTGGATTCTTTAAATTCCTTTCAATTTTGCTCTGCACTAAAATTAGGCACGAATTGCTCAGATTCACACTATTGTACATGTAGTAATAATAATAATTAAACAACAACATTTGCCTATTCTCCTCCTTGGGAAGCAGTCAATAGGTGGACAAAAATGCCAAATCCACTTTAAATATCTGGCTGACTTGTGACCAACCATAATCATAATAATTTCATGTTAATTAGCAGACTCTATTGAAGATATCCAGAGTTTGATCAGATTAAAATATAAGAGATCTAGGATTACCTGCAAGCTCTATAATGTCGTAATCAAAATATCTCAAATACTTATAGGAAAAGAACAATGTAGAGGACATGGCCTAGAGTCAGCATTTAGATAATCTGAGTTGTTCTTACAAAAGCAAAGCAAGATTAGACTTAATTGATGTTTGAATAAGAAACTATCCAGTAATCCCAGGGCATTAAGTTAATTTGAAAAATAAAAAAAGTTCTGTAAATACTTAATGACAAATACTTTCATAACAAAGCCAAGAAATTACATAGTTTGTACATGTAGGAACCAAGAGCTGACTAGAGGAAATCTTCGTATCTTTAGAATAATGTTGCCTGCCACTTTCAGTTCTTGTGTCTCTCAAAAGCAGAACTGTTGAGTAAGAGGAATTTTTGAAATCTGCCCATCATTCATGCTGAGGATAAAACATTAAACAAGTGTAAAATAGGTTGAAAGATCAGAAATAGGATGAAATGATTCACAATTACAGGTACCCACCCATCTCTGGCTCACAATAACACTTCTTAGAAACTTTGAAAGGGTATGCCATAGTCCTGAGTTTTCAAGGTGGCACAAAGTTCAGTTTCATTTTTTGCTGCTGGATGTGGTGTTAGCAAGTGGGTTATGCGGTTTTAAAAGGGTGAAGTAGTAATGAATTTAAGGAAACAGATTTATCAGAAGCTATTAGCTATAATGGCTAAATGGAATCTCCATGTCCAAAGGCAGTTTATCTTTGAGTACCAGACACTGGTGAAAAAGAGTGCAAAAGGCTATTACCTTCCCAGAAACTTCTACTGGCCACTGGCTCCAACAATTGAAAAAAAAGGGGGTGGTCCCCCCCACCCCAAACATGGCTTTTATTTCCTGAAAACATTTTTCTAACAGCAGATGCTACAGTGAAGCTCAGCTGTTCAATTCAAAGGTACATTTAAAATGATTGCATACATTTGGGGTAGAGCCTGGTGTGCTATTTCAGCTAGGATGGATTGTATTTTTAAAAAGTTAATACAATACAAAAGAAGAAAGAAACCGGTGAGGAGAGAAAGTAGAATTTGAGCGATTCATCGGGCTCCATTGTTGGTGATGTGAGCAGCCTATTTTGCAGAAACCTGCATTTTAAATTAATATTGGCCTTGGATACATTATTTTCCCTAAGAGAAACTTGGTCAGAAGCATGCTTAACTTGGTGACATTAATGGGCTGCAATTTAGTTTTTCAAAAGTAAAGATCTCTTAACATTTGTCCAGCACGTACATTTTCCATAAACTTATGTTTCTTGAAAGATGTAAGCCATTACCCTGGCCATTTAATAGGTTAGAATAAAAAGTGGTTTAGTCATGCTCAGCTAACAATCCTTGGTCGGCAAACCCATTTGCTATTGATGCTTTCCATATGTGTGCTTTTAATCATTTAAAACACTTTGTGGCTTCACATGATGATTTATGCTATCTCTTGAAATGAAATGGAAGGAGAGGGTGGGTTGGCTTTTTTTCTTTTAAGTTTACGGGGTAAATAACAATACTTATATTTTACAATTATATGGCACATTTGAAGCATTTGAACTCTTGTCACACTTGGCAGATCGGGGAGTAACCATAGACAACCATAGCTTATTACACAGACATTTTCCTATCACAGATATATAAAATGTTGCTATAAATAAAGTGTTATAAATATATAAATTTATAAAGATATATAAAGTGTTGCTATAAAATGCTGTACAATCAGGCCAGAAATGCACTAACAAGGGAGATAAGAGCAGCAAAAAGAAGCTACTCTGAAAAGCTAAAGAATCAATTTTCAGCAAATGAACCAGCAAACATGTGGAAAACTCTTAAAAATATCACCGGCTATGGCAAACCTCCTTCCCAGGCTGAAGGTAATCAACAACTGGCAGATGACCTGAATGAGTTTTACTGCAGGTTTGAAAGGAAACTACAGCCACCTATCTCCACAACCCCCATCTCAGACACACCAACAACAGCCAAGCCTCCTACAACTGACCCCATTTCATTGGGTTCACAACCCCTAGTGATCACAGAAAAGGAAGTGCAGGACCTATTTCACAGACAAAAGCCAGGAAAAGCTCCAGGCCCAGACAAGATAACTCCATCTTGCTTAAAAGTCTGTGCTGACCAATTGGCCCCCATCTTCACCCATATTTTCAATAAATCACTAGAGATGTGCTATGTTCCTTCTTGCTTCAAATGCCTACCATCATCCCAGTGCCGAAGAAGCCCACCATCAAGGAACTGAATTACTACAGACCAGTTGCTCTAACATCTGTAGTCATGAAAACCTTTGAAAGGCTAGTGCTTTCCTACCTGAAAACCATCACGAATCCGCTCTTAGACTCCTTGCAATTTGCATACCGAGCAAATAGATCAACAGATGATGCTGTTAATATGGCTCTGCACTACATCCTACAACATCTTGAGTCTCCAAAGACCTATGCAAGGGTCCTTTTTGTAGACTTTAGTTCAGCATTCAATACCATCATTCCAGACATTCTTCTAACTAAGCTAAACCAGCTACAGGTACCGGAACAGACTTGTAAGTGGATCACAAGCTTCCTAACAAACAGGAAGCAGCAGGTGAAGCTAAGCAAGATCACATCAAATACCTGTACAATTAGCACAGGGGCCGTCCAAGGCTGTGTGCTCTCCCCACTTCTCTTCTCTCTGTATACCAATGACTGCATCTCCAATGATCCATTTGTTAAGCTACTGAAGTTCGCAGATGACACAACAGTGATTGGTCTCATTCGAGACAATGACGAATCTGCATATAGACGAGAGGTCGAACGACTAGCCTTGTGGTGCAACCAAAACAATCTGGAACTGAACACACTCAAAACCGTAGAAATGGTGGTAGACTTTAGGAAAACCCTTCCATACTTCCACCTCTCACAATACTTGACAACACAGTATCAACAGTAGAAACCTTCAAATTTCTGGGTTCTATCATATCGCAAGATCTCAAATGGACAGCTAACATCAAAACATCATTAAAAAGGACAACAAAGAATGTTCTTTTTGCGCCAACTCAGTAAGCTCAAACTGCCCAAGGAGCTGCTGATCCAATTCTACAGAGGAATTATTGAGTCTGTCATTTGCACCTCTATAACTGTCTGGTTCGGTTCTGCAACCCAACAAGAAAAACACAGACTTCAGAGGATAATTAGAACTGCAGAAAAATAATTGCTACCAACTTGCCTTCCATTGAGGACCTGTATACTGCACGAATCAAGAAGAGGGCCGTGAAAATATTTGCAGATCCTCGCATCCTGGACATAAACTGTTTCAACTCCTACCTCAAACGACGCTATAGAGCACTGCACACCAGAACAACTAGACACAAGAACAGTTTTTCCAAGGCCATCACTCTGCTAAACAAATAATTCCCTCAACACTGTCAGACTATTTACTGAATCTGCACTACTATTAATCGTTTCATAGTTCCCATCACCAATCTCTTTCCACTTATGACTGTATGACTATAACTTGTTGCTGGCAATCCTTATGACTTATATTGATATATTGATCATCAATTGTGTTGTAAATGTTGTACCTTGATGAACGTATCTTTTCTTTTATGTACACTGAGAGCATATGCACCAAGACAAATTCCTTGTGTGTCCAATCACACTTGGCCAATAAAATTCTATTCTATTCTATTCTATTCTATTCTATTCTATTCTAAATTGTACCAAGAGCCTTTCTCATTCAGAGAAGGTGAAAACAGCATCCTCTGTACTTAGAGCAGGAATGGGTAATGATGGCTCCCTTTAGGACCTATGGACTTCAACTCCCAGAATTCCTGAGCCAGCGCAGTGCAGCTAGCTCAGGAATTCTGGGAGTTAAAGTCCACAGTACCTGAAAGGGCCAACATTGTCCACCCCGACTTAGAGAATCCATTTACATAGATCTAAACATATTCAGAAGTTCCATTCATTTTCCTGACATTACTACTACTGCATCTTGAAGGGTTTTGTTATATACCATATAACAAATATGCTATAGTTTTCAGTCAGGTCCTCTAAAAAGGCGGGAAAATACTTGAATCTCATTGGTTAAGCTGTCTGGCAGCCCACTAAATAAAGAGGACACTGCCAGACTAGCACTCTGTTGGGTTTTACTGGTCTACTAATAAAGAGCTGTTGTTATTGAAAGTGCTGTGTCCGTCTCTTCCATTATCGGATCTAACAGGTTTACTTCCAGAATTATCTGTCCATTGTATTGTAGTTCTTTGTTTTATCTGTTGTGACAGTAAGATGTTCCCAAATTGTGATATTGTGGGAGAAAGAGCAAACCATCTCTGTATTCCAGCTCTCCCCCTTCTGAATGCACACTAGTTGTGTTAAATTTAAATTACTGTATTTTTCGGACTATAAGACACACTCCCCCCCCCCCAAAGTGGCTAGAAATGTCAATGCGTCTTATAGACCAAATACGGCCCTGGTTTTGGCTTCCTGAAAACCCCCTGTGTGTCCTGTTTTTGCGAAAAATGGGCCTGTTTTTTGCAAAAACAAGATTGCAGAGGGTTTGGCAGGCCTGCAGAGTGCTCCTGGGGGCTGGGGAGGGCAAAAATGGGATGCATGTGGGGTTCAGGAGTCCAAAGCTTCTTGGATGAGAAGCTGAATATCTTTAAAGAAAAACCAGAAAGTTCAGTTGCCTCTTGAAAAAGCACCTTTGGGGCAACCATGACCTGGGTGACTGAGAATCTCAGACAGGTTGGTTCCTTTTTTTTCAGTTAATCTTCAGTCTTTAAGAAGTTTTGTTTTGGTATTTCATGAAAGCTAAGTTTTCTTAAGAACTTGTCCTGAGGAATTTCAAGTGCCATTTTGAGAAATCTAGAGTAGTGTTTCTTTTTGTAGGTCCATTGATGAGGCAGAACTTGACGCTAAAAGACTATTATAATTTATCTTGACTTATATTTAATTTTTATGATTTCAATCATTCTCATTTCCTGAGCTGGAATTTGAAATTAGTTTCCAAAATTCAGATTTGTTCTGTGAACATTTGAGGATGGGTTTGGGCTTCAGTAATTCTTAATTGGTTCAATTATTGCTAAAAATTTCATTATCTCTTTTTATCTAGTTCCTCACAGGGTCAGTTTGAAGACAATGAGGGCATATATCTTTCCAACATTTCCACTGTAAAGCCTAGCACGAGAAATTAATTCTGTAATCTCAGTACGAGTTCCACATATTTGATACTTAAATCTTCATTAGTAACATGTCTCTTCCCCACTCCTTATTCCTGATATATTTGAAGAAATGCTGGCATGTTGATTTTATGGCTTTGGGTATATTTGCTCTTCAAATGCCTTGTTGGCTTTCCTTATCAGGAATCTGCATTGTTCTGTCACAGTGTCTCCCCTTCTCTAATTTTCTACCCTCACCCTGTGTTTGGGCAAGACCTTTTGAAAGAAGACTTTGTGTCTTTCCTGACTTCGTTGACAGTGCTTGTCTAATCACTCTGGCATCCTTTCGTGTATGCTGCTGCCCTTTCTAATCAACAGTATACAGTTGATGTCAGCTTCCATCATAGTGGTTTTAAATAACCTCCAAAACTCCTGAAGGGTTTTGACCTTTCTGAACTCTCCCCTTCCTCTTACTTTGAACTAATCCCCTCATTTTTGGTTGAGAAATGTCCAATTCCAAAAATAAAGGGCCCATGTTAGCCTGTGTTAGCTTTTTCAAACACATGGGGCAATATTCTTCTGTGTTCCAATATAGCACAGTTGAAATCGTAGTCTAACAAACTGATCAATAAGAGAACAGATGTTCCATGTTCCACAGAAGGTCCATTTAGATAATTCAATAGGTAGAGATGAGCATTGTGAAGAGAATATATATGTATAGGTAGTATGTATAGAAGCTCAATCCCTCCAAGACAGAGTGGCTGTGGATGCCGGCATCCCGGTACAGTCAGCTGAGTCCACGGCTGACTGTTGGAGGCGAGTCATTGGCCCCGATGGAGAGGGTGCGCAACTTGGGCGTCCTCCTGGATGAACGGCTGTCTCTGGAAGATCATTTGACGGCCGTCTCCAGGAGAGCGTTTTACCAGGTTCGCCTGGTGCGCCAGTTGCGCCCCTTTCTAGACCGGGATGCCCTATGCACGGTCACTCACGCCCTCGTGACGTCTCGCCTGGATTATTGCAATGCTCTCTACATGGGGCTCCCCTTGAAGGGCATCCGGAGGCTGCAGTTAGTCCAGAATGCGGCTGCTGGTGATAGAGGGAGCCCTCGTGGCTCCTGTGATGACACCTATCCTGCGCAGACTGCACTGGCTACCTGTGGCCTTCCGGGTGCGCTTCAAGGTCTTGGTAACCACCTCTAAAGCGCTCCATGGCATAGGGCCGGGTTATTTACGGACCGCCTACTGCTACCGAATACCTCTCACCGACCCGTGCGCTCTCACAGAGAGGGACTCCTCAGGGTGCCGTCAGCGAGGCAGTGTCGTCTGGCGGCGCCCAGGGGAAGGGCCTTCTCTGTGGGGGCTCCCACCCTCTGGAACGAACTACCCCCAGGACTTCGTCAACTTCCGGACCTCCGAACCTTCCGTCGCGAGCTTAAAACACACTTATTCATCTGCGCAGGACTGGATTAGATTTTAAATTTATTGGTTTTAAATGGGTTTTATTATTTATACTGTTTTTAAATATTCGGCCTTGTAAAATAAGTTTTTTAATTGTGATTTTAATCTGTATTTATATGTTTTTATTTGCCTGTGAACCGCCCTGAGTCCTTCGGGAGATAGGGCGGTATATAAATTTGATTAATAAATAAATAAATAAATAAATAAATAAATAAGTATGTCCCTACTGAGTGCTCCCATTGGTTCCTTGTCCAATAAGACCTTGAGTTTGACCCTTAAAGTGTTTCATAGCTAAAGATTTGGAATTTCTGAGTATCCACATCTATCCACGCGACCTTGATTGGATTGAGTTCTTTCTCAGGGTATTCCCACCAAATGAAGTAACTTCTAGGGAGCAGGTCTTCGAACACACTGACTAAAGAACACTTTCAGTCTAACCTCTGATACAATTTTAGCAGCAACTGATGACATTTAATTTACATTCATTTTAATTGGGCTCTGAGTTTTTTTTTATATGTTCTGAGACTTTTTTCTATGCATTTTAAATTTCTTTTTTAACTGTAGAAGGCAGAGAGAATTGCCTTGAAAGACAAGGAAGAGCAGCTGCCAAGGAACAGTCAAATAATAGGGGCTCGAGCCTGGGCCAAGAAAGTAAGGTGAGATAAGCTTCTCTTGGTTCACACAAAGATCAAGGAAGAGAGGGGGAAGCACATTCAAATTTTCAGGTTTCTGTTACTATATTTGTTCCAATTAACATAGTCCTACCCTACCAGGAAGTGGCTTCTTGGTCAAGTCTACCTTAGAAAGCTGACATTTTCTTGCTTGTATTTTCTCTTCAGATATTGAAAATAGAGTGAAAGGGCACTCAGACATGAAATGAACTAATTAAAATATATATATATGCTGATTTCTTTTGCTGGATCAATAGGCAGATTTCCAATTGGTGATGTCCAGCTTGGAGGGTGGGACAAAAAGAAACATAACTTCAGTCAAGATAGCCAAAATTGAAAATATTTTTTAGATTAAGCTTATTCAATCTGTGTTTATTACTCAATCTGATATGCTACTTTTGGGGAAAAGGAATAAGAATATGTCTTCCAAAATGCTAAACAAATGCAATTTTTACATATGTGTGTATGTATGTATGTGTATGTGTATGTATATATGTGTGTGTATGTATATATGTGTGTGTGTGTGTGTGTGCATGCGTGTGTATGTATATGTATGTATGTATACATATATATTCAATAGGGGATATTGCTTTTTCCAGTTAACAGAGAAATCTTCAATACAAATCTCAGAAGATTGGCAGATGAAATATTTCAGGGATGAAATAAATTGTGCAAATGAGATTTCCAGAGATGCTTTTGATTTGCATAGAATTGGCGATTGTGAATTATTTATGGAATGTAAAAATTGTTTGCAAGAGATTGTATTAGAAGTCAAGGTTGTTGACAGAAACTTGGACTGCTGGCACGTAATATACAAGAAATGGGATAAGGGTGCAGGGATTTTTATTCTGAGCACAGGAGCAATTTAATCCCTCACTTGTCGAAAGAACTGGCCTCAGCCTGATTAACAAATCTGTAAAAATGTATTTTTAATTTCTCAATGTTCCCAATTCCAATTACAATCTATATTGTACTAATAGAGAAGTGATCTCAAATCTAAGTCATTATAAGGACTGTATGCAAACTAGCCCTTGGTTCATGGCACCAGTACTTTTTCATTCATTTATTGATACAAGTATCTGTAGGGAATCCAAAATAAGAAAGATGAAGACAATGGCAGTGTTCTGTTAAACGGAGATATATTAAATTTTTACAAGTATGTGAATCAAAGCAACCTTCAAAATGTCACTTTAGCCATTTAATCAGGCACCCTTTTTCATCAACCAGAACACCACTATTTGATTAGATTGCTGTTTAATAATAACACAAACCCCCTGAACCTTAATCTATAATCATTGGAAACATGGCAGGATTCATTTCTTTAGGGGGTGGGTGGGTTTGTTAAGAACTCTGCCAGAAAACTGTGTCCAGGTCAGCCAGGAGACTGAACATGATGCTGCCATGGTGGCTTGGGGCTTCGAATTAAGTTTACAACTTAGGCCTAAGCCTGACCTACCTTATTAGGTCTGTTGTGAGTAGCCAGTTGGGAAACTGGAACAAGCCCCTTTGGGGCACTTGAGGGAAGTTGCTGAGCCCAGGTCTGGGAGGCTCCAGTTCTTCTGCTCTGGAGGAACTGGTGGGTAGAAAGGAGCTCCGCCAAGAAAAGGGAGAACACGGAGCACCATTTGCCTGGTTTCCTTCTGCCTGTTGCAGCAAAGATGGGTAGGCTAATAGTGCTCAGACTCCTCCTTGCTCTGGAGCTGTGAATTTGCCAAGAGTGAAGGAAAAGGAGGACTAGTTTGAGAAGTTGTGGTTTCTGTCAGCCAGCCCCACAAAATTGTCTAGAAGTGACATGCTTCTGACCAGCGGTGAAATCCGGCCGGATCTATCTGGCTTGCACAAACTGGTAGGGCCGGCAGTGGGAGGCTCCGCCCACCAGCTGGGATGTCATTACATCCTGTTTTTGATCCTCTGCACATTCGCAGAAGGCTCTGTGCATGCACAGAAGAGGTGTGCGTGAACATTGCGAGTGATGCGTGCTCACATTTCCGAACTGATAACAAAGGCAAGTACATTTCACCACTGCTCCTGACATGAAGGAGGACAGAATATAGCTGGTGCTGCTACCACCAAAGTACCGGCAGTCCTTTGCTTATGTCCATTCATTCATTGACTGTTTGAACTTGCAATGCCACTGAATTTAAGAACAGACTTAAGAACAGTCCTTGGAGTTCTGGCTCTTGTAGCATCCCTGAAGTCATGTGATTGTGATCCAGGGGTAATCATTTGCATAAAACAAATGATTACAATATCATAACGAGCTGTGGTCATATGAACCCAGTTTTCCACGTTCCCCGCTGACTTCTGACAAGCAAAGATAATGGGGAAGCCACCAGGAAATTGGAAGCTGTGGCCATGAGGACTTCATTCTCACTTAATGACCTGTGTGGTTCTCACTTAACAATGGCAACTGGGACAGCCAGAACTGCTTAGCTAGACAGGACTCTCACATGATGTTGTACTTTACAACCACATCACTTTAAAACAGCAATTCTGATCCCAATCTAGCAGCAGGTGAAGCTAAGCAAGATCACATCAGATACCTGTACAATTAGCACAGGGCCCCCCCAAGGCTGTGTACTCTCCCCACTTCCCTTCTCTCTGTATACCAATGACTGCATCTCCAATGATCCATCTGTTAAACTACTGAAGTTCGCAGATGACACAACAGTGATTGATCTCATTCGAGACAATGATGAATCCGCATATAGATGAGAGGTCGAACAACTAGCCTTGTGGTGCGACCGAAACAATCTGGAACTGAACACACTCAAAACCGTAGAAATGGTGGTAGACTTTAGGAGAAACCCTTCCATACTTCCACCTCTCACAATACTAGACAACACAGTATCAACAGTAGAAACCTTTAAATTTCTAGGTTCTATCATATCGCAAGATCTAAAATGGACAGCTAACATCAAAAACATCATCAAAAAAGGACAACAAAGACTGTTCTTTCTGCATCAACTCAGTAAGCTCAAACTGCCCAAGGAGCTGCTGATCTAGTTCTACAGAGGAATTACTGAGTCTGTCATTTGCATCTCTATAACTGTCTGGTTCGGTTCTGCAACCCAACAAGAAAAACACAGACTTCAGAGGATCATTAGAACTGCAGAAAAAATAATGGCTACCAACCTGCCTTCCATTGAGGACCTGTATACTGCACGAATCAAGAAGAGGGCCGTGAAAATATTTGCAGATCCCTCGCATCCTGGACATAAACTGTTTCAACTCCTACCCTCAAAACGACGCTATAGAGCACTGCACACCAGAACAACTAGACACAAGAACAGTTTTTTCCCGAAGGCCATCACTCTGCTAAACAAATAATTCCCTCAACACTGTCAAACTATTTACTAAATCTGCACTACTATTAATCTTCTCATAGTTCCCATCACCAATCTCTTTCCACTTATGACTGTATGACTGTAACTTTGTTGCTGGTAATCCTTATGATTTATATTGATATTGTTTATTCCTGATTGCTTATTTACCCTATGCTTATCATTAAGTGTTGTATCATTAAGTGTTAAATTGTACCCTATGACCATCATTTGTGTTGTAAATGTTGTACCTTGATGAAGGTATCTTTTCTTTTATGTACACTGAGAGCATATGCACCAAGACAAATTCCTTGTGTGTCCAATCACACTTGGCCAATAAAAATTCTATTCTATATGCTGACCATCTCACTGTCAAGCGATTCTGGATGGCATGCAAATTGCTGTTGTAAAACAAAGACTGTCTGTAGCAAGAATGGTTAGCTGCATCAATCCTCATCCATAAAATTGTTTCCTTTGTGGAGCAAACTATAGGAAGGCTCACTTGATGTCCTACTTTCTACCTCTACTTCTTTGTACATACATGGGTTAAAGCTGGAATGACCAAAGCCCTGTTATCACAAATACAACATATTGAGCTTCTTGTAGAAATGAAAACAGGACATAAAAGAATATGATAGCTGAATATAGTAGAATATATGTTTTATTTAAAACTGTTCACTGATTGATTATTATCACATGTTATTAAAAAAAACATGTATTTGAGGAAGTATCCTACAGCTTTCCCTGTTGGACTGGAAATTAAAATCACTGCTGTTGGAACTACATCTGTTGCTCATTTTAAATGTAAATGGAAATAGATTTATACACATGGCAATCCTACCGCAATAAGTATGAAGAGCAAATTACTTTTTGCTGTTTCTGGTCTCTCATATGTTTTGTTTTCTTGTAAGTCTATGATTGCTTTTTCCTGAAGCTATTTTTTATTGTACACCTACACAATTATACAGCTGTGAATAAATATACAATCTTTTCGCTTGCATAGATGCAGAAATATGCATGCAATTATTTGACTTTGTTTTGAAAAAGTGAGCTGAATTGACAGTGTCAACGGAGAAGAAACCAAAACTGCACTAATTGGACTGTGCAGCAATGAACAATCTGCATTCTTGACAATATATCGTCATATGTATACACATATATGATGTGTGTATGTGCGTGCACACATACATACACCCATTTCTCAATCGCAGCGATGCGCTTTGGTGAATGGAACTAGATAATGTCATAAAAATAACAGAAACTGCATTGCATTCATTAATATGCCCTCAACTGGAAAAACGCAGGCAGGGCAATACCTCAAAAACAAATGAGGCTCCATTGTAGATTCTGCTTAATGCAAGCCATATTTGTCATGGAGAGTCTGAAGCATTTAAAATGCTTAAGATAAATTTCTATTGTCAAAAGAGATGGAGGAAGGATGTTTTCCCCCTCAAAACACCTCAACAGGCTGCATATGAATTAGTACAGACTGTCCTTTCATGAATATGAAAACCTGAAGATTAGATGCAATAACTCACTCTGAATCGAAGCAATGTTACCATTCTGTATATTGTACATTATGTGGTATATTCATTACTGTATTTGCATGATAAGTGTTATAAATGCATTTAAACTATACAGATTTAAAAAGTAGGAAAGCTCTTGGCCAAGGGAGAATACTGTAATTTAGCCATTGAACAATCTTTATCAGGGGTGTCAAACTCGATTTCATTGATGGCCACATCAGGATTGTGTTTGACTTCGGGGGAGGTGGTGGGAATGACCAGGGGGGCCTGGTCAGCTTGACGTCACTCATCGAGGCTCCATTTTCAGCCATGACAGCCTTTTGCAGCCCTCTGCCAATGAAAACAGAGCTCGGGGAGGCCGCAATCAGCCTCCCTGCGCTCCGCTTTTGCTGGCAAAGGCGCCGTGGGATGGTGGTTCCCTGTTTCCTGGGTGGGCCCGCAGGCCAGATCTAAGCACCCAGCCCTCAGGCCTCGAGTTTGACGCCCTGTTTCTATATACTACTGAAACTTTTGTCTGTTTGTCTGTTTTTAACCTTCAGTTAGCCAAAATGGTGTATCACAGTGCAACAATTTTTGAATCGTGATACCTAAAATGCGCTAACTTAAAGAAGGTGTGCAAAATTATTCCAGTGGAGTTGAAATCTCCAGGATGTTCAGGTCAGTGGTAGGCAACTTTTGATCACTACAGGTAGTCCTCGATTAACAACCACACTGTGTTGAGTTTGGGTAATGAAGAGGCAGGAGACAGTCTTTGGTGACAACAGCTCTTTAGTTTATTGTGAGAACCCAGCAAAGACAACAAGCAAACAGCTCTCTTTATATAGTCTTTTGGCTGAGGCACCAGCCGATCAGGAACGTGCTTTTTCCCGCCCAAATTTCCCTCCAGAAATTCAAATACATTACACACTGTGATTGTAAATTTTTGGTTGTTAAATGAGCTATTTGTTAAGTGAGTTTTGCCCCATTTTACGATCTTTCTCCCCACAGTTGTTAAGTGAAGCAGTGCATCTGATTAGTTAGTAACCCAACGGTTAAGTGAATCTGGCTTCCCCATTGACTTTGCTTCTTGGAAGTTTGCAAAAGGTGATCACATGGCCCCAGGACATTGTGACTGTCATAAATATGAACCAGTTGCCAAGCGTCTGAATTGTGATCACACGATCAAGGGGATGCTGCAAAGGTTGCAACTGTGAAAAACAGTCATAAGCCACTTTTTTTTATTGCCGTTGTAACTTTGAACAGTCACTAAATGCACTGTTGTAAGCTGAGGACTACCTGTACAGCACCTTACTGCACATGACTGTGATTTCCAGTGCTCTTTTCCAGTTTCGCAAAAGAAAAATAAATGGGGAAACTGGCACAGATTTGGAAGTTGCTCCCACTCCCACTGTTCCCCCCCCCCTCCATGGTCATTCTGTCACTCTACATAGGTGAAGAAATATCTTTGGAGTGATACCCCAGTAGGTCATGGGTCATCTAGTAACAACCCATTATTCAAGAGAAAATGTTTTTCTTTTCTTTTTTTCAGTTTCATTCCCACCAACCGCTGAAAAGTGATATCATATTTGGCTTCTCTGAAAAAAAAATTAAATCATATTTTTAATAGTTTTTTTGACTGATTGGTTTTTATTTTACTTCAAATATTTTTAGCCAACTTTAAGTGTTATTCCTTGAAGAGGCAGAATATAAATCTAGTGTATAGATTCATTTGTGCATCTGTAAATACCAACCTACATGAATTTGAATTTTCTAATTTTACTGTTTTTTAAAAAAAAAAATTCATTATATCTAATAAGGAAGCATTTGTTTCCCTTGAGATTCAAAGTAACTACAATATCAGAGTTATATATTTTAAAATAATATCAGCTATTATGTACTTCTTTACCTCAGGCATCCTAGGTGAAATTTGAAACTTTTAAAATATTAGCACTCTAATAAAAACAAGAAAGCATAAACACACAACTTTTTCCTATATGTCTTCACCAGCTTATGTGGTTTTAAGCTATGCTTCGTTGAACAAGCTATATTGGCCAGGGTCATATATAAATAATGCCAAGCCATAAACAGGGTTTATAAATACGAGAGTCTGGTTTGTCACATTGCAGTAAACCAAAACCTAGTGTATCATATTATGACTTAATCCAGTGGGTGAGTCCAGCCTGCAACTGGTTATGTCTTTAGTCCCTCCCTCCCTTCCTCGCCCTCCCTCCCTCCCTTCCTCTTCATTGCCTCAGCCCTGAAGATTCTGTAAAAAATACATCTAACACATATATGTTAGCATGTTTGTGCTTGAACATCAGGTTCTCTTTTCCTCTCTCCTCTGTGTTATTTAACATCCAGCCCAGTGGTGGGATTCAAAAAAATTTACTACCGGTTCCGTGGGTATGACAGGGGAAGGATACTGTAAAATCTCCATTCCCTCCCCGCTCCAGGGGAAGGATACTGCAAAATCCCCATTTCCGCCCAATCAGCTGGGACTTGGGAGGCAGAGACTAGATGTGGGCGGGGCCAGTCAGAGGTGATATTTACCAATTCTCCGAACTACTCAAATTTCCGCTACCGGTTCTCCAGAACTCGTCAGAACCTGCTGAATACCACCTCTGATCCAGCCTAATAATTTTGAACTTGACTTGGAACATTTGTCCGTTATTCCATGGCCCAATAAAGACATTATCTCCACCACAAATGAACCATAAATACAGTGGTCAGGTTGCAGGTTTTGACAATGCTTGCCTGAATGTTTTTTAAAAACGGAAGTCCTTTTTTTAACTTGGGCCTGCGCACGGTAGCTGCAATCACTCTAGCATTTCTCCTTTAATAAGATTCTTTATTAGACCTTGATGTGTGGGGAGGAGGAGGGCCTTCCTTAATTCACTGGTGAAGTTAGTTTGGTTAGAAAGAGCAAGGATTTGTGTAAGTCTTCATAATTTGAATTCAGCAGGAGCCCTTGTTAAAGGATGTGCTCCTGAGCACAATTAACAGAAAATCCCATTAAAAAAGAACAAAATGTTAATAACATACTCTCCTTGATCCCGAGAATAGTTTTTGCCCGGTTAAAATCGGTGTCAACACTATTTTTTATATTTAAATTAAAAGTGAAATGTATTAAGAAATACAAAGGCTAGGACAGGGACTAGCTGTGGAATGCCAGAAACCAGGCTGAACAAAACAAGCAAATCCTCATCCATTGGATCAGGCAGCATGTGAAACCATGCCCCCTGTGGTCCATGGAAAAACCTCTCTCCACAGAACCGGTCCCTGGTACCCAAAAGGTTGGGGACCACTGGGCTAGAATACCTATCTAAACTACATCTTGAACAGAGAGGGAGAGGGAGAGGGAAAGGGAGATCCTATATCTCTTAAACTGAGACTAGCAAATGCCTTTCCCCTCATCTATCACTATTCGCTTTTGCCTCAGTAGCCAAAACAGCTTATAAGTGGAAAAAATATTGCAAAAATCCCCATCAGAACTGGAGGCGGGGAAAAAAGTATCTGTGATCCTGGCTAACTCTAATTCTCAATGGATAATACACTCACAAAAAAAAATTGGTTTTGCACACAAAATATATCCAAAGCTGCAGAAATCAGTATTTTGGTTCCAGATATGAACAAGGGACCCATATTGCCATATAGATTTCAAATCCAAATGATCCGATTTTCAGATGGAAGGCCCAAGTACACCTTCTACTCTTATCAGGAAATTAAGAAATTACAGCCTTCTCAGAGTCCCAAAGGTGCTTTTTCAAGAGGAAACGGGACTTTCTTGTTTTTCTTTGAAGATGTTTTGCTTCTCATCCAAGAAGCTTCTTCAGCTCTGTCTTCAAAGAAAAACCAGAAAGTCCAGTTGCCTTTTGAAAAAGCACCTTTGGGACAACCATGACCTGGATGACTGAGAATCTCCACAGACATTTAGGGTTCTCAGAGCATTCTGGTTCAAATTGCACAAAACCTACATATAAGCAAAGCATAGAATATGGCTCTTTCAGAATAGAATAGGATAGAATAGAATAGAATAGAATAGAATAGAATAGAATAGAATAGAATAGAATAGAATAGAATAGAATAGAATTTGTTATTGGCCAAGTGTGATTGGACACACAAGGAATTTGTCTTGGTGTATGTGCTCTTAGTGTACATAAAAGAAAAAGTGGGACTTGAGAGAATGGATAATTGAGACAGGAACATGTATGGATTTTCATTTTGATAGGGCTTTGAAACATGAAGCAGCTATGTTTGAGCTAGCATCTTTCAGAAGGAGGGTCATTAAAAACATTAGGGGAGGGAACACTATGTTTGATGCCTCCCATTCTAACATATACCCAGATTAACTTTACAGATGGATTCGTACAAAATGGAGGAAGAGACTCTGTGATCTGGAAAAAGAACAGCACTACTCCCTGTGGAGTAAACACCAGCTTAGACAAAAGATCCCAATGCCCTGATATTGTCAAGTGTGAACAGCCAGATCCACAAGTGAAGAGTTCAATTAACTATTTTATTGCTCAGGACTATTTCACAGGAATCTTCCAAGACTGTCATTTTGCACCTGGGCCAAACCAGATAAGGTCCAATAGCATTCAAGAGGGCTGGCCCTTGCCCTCTTGTGCCTATGTAATTCTTCCTCCCTGGGATGGCCAGTCTCTCTCTGATAAATATAACTGTTGGTGATGGCACAGTTCCATTAACCCAGTGCTTCTCAATTATTTTCTGTCATGCCCCCCTAGGAAGAAGAAAACATTTTTCGCGCCCCCCGCGAAAATATGACGAGGCGTATGTAGCGCTTGGCTTCACTGTGACTACAGTGGGAGACGAGGAAACGCGCGCCCCTTTACGGAGCCTCGTGCCCCCCCTGGGGGGCATGCCCCACTATTTGAGAAGCACTGCATTAACCCAAGGAGAACTAGAAACTGGCCAACTAGAAAACTTCCATTAACCCAATCTTCCTGTGGGGCCCCTGAGAATGCTTTCAGCCCAACTTATCCATGGGTGAAGACCAAACCACATACGAACCATTGGGTCAAATGGCCTGCTTACTGAAAACCCTGTGAGTACTATCAACTTATTGCTATGTATTAACATAGAGAGGGCTGCAGTGGCTCAGTGGCTATGATGCTGAGCTTGTTGATCAAAAGGTCGGCAGTTCAGTGGTTCGAATCCCTAGTGCCGCGTAATGGGGTGAGCTCCTGTTACTTGTCCTAGCTTCTGTCAACCTAGCAGTTTGAAAGCACGTAAAAATGCAAGTATAAAAAATAGGACCACCTTTGGTGGGAAGGTAACAGCGTTCCGTGCACCTTTGGCATTTAGTCATGCCGGCCATATGACCACAGAGATGTCTTCAGACAGCACTGGCTCTTTGGCTTTGAAACCGGGATGAGCACTGCTCCCTAGAATCGGGAACGACTAGCACATATGTGTGAGGGGAACCTTTACCTTATTAACATAGAGCTAGGTAGCCTGTAGGTGGTCAACCCCAAAGTGCACAACACAAATTGTGCACTTTGTGGGCTATAGCAACTATAGCTCTTTGCTGTGCTTCTTTTGGACAGCTCACCCTTAGTTATATTCTGCCTACTGCTCTGCTTAGGGAACCAGTGTGGCTGCAAATCCTGTGTTTCTTCATTCATTTGAAAACTGGTGTGTGGTCAGTATTGTCAGTCAATATATTGCTATATGCACCAGACAAGAGAGTAGTAGGACATCACTAAGACACTTAAGAGACAGTCTCAAATGTACAAAAAATTGTGACAATTCAGCAACTTGGTGTGTTTTTCTGAGAGTGCATGTCGATATCTAAGGCAAAAAAGAGATTGCCAGACTTTTCAATGTTGACTTGTGTTGACCTTTATTAATCTTTTATAGATTTTGGTTTCAAAAAGTTTACTTTATTGGGAATTATGTTCTGATTTGTGATGGTATCTGGAACGGAGACTTGTTAACTGGAGTGGGGTTTCAGACTAAGTCGTTCTTAGATTCTGAATAATATTTTTCTATTATCTTTTGAAATCCAAAGATGTGAACTAAAGTTTTGAATTATCTTTTTCATTCAGTGCAATATACAAACGAACAAAATGGCAATCTTAAAAATAAAAATTATTCAGCTGAGTGTCTTGAAGGCTATCTTAATTGATTTCTCCTAGATTGTGCAATTATTTGAGGCACATTCCTCAATAAAACCATTCCTTCAAAGTCCTGTTTTTCTTCTCTGAAGCATCATGTAGCCTGAACAGACAAAAGGCAATCAATTTCTCATTCATTGAGTTTTACTGTAGGCATATTATTTGATTCAAAGAAGACAAGCATTTCTGTAGGTTATATTGACTTGTGTCAACTGTAATCATCGCCTCTTCAAAGATACACATGATTTTTGAAAGTTACCTTCTAAGCACAAAGCAGCAAGCAAAAGAGAACAAAATAATCTAGCCTTTAAATATTGAGCCTCTCCCAACTGTAGATATCATTGGTAGCATGTTATGAAGACATGCTGTGATCACATGCCATGTGCACATTTACATGATGTTAGTGATGAAATTCAAATTTTTTTACTACTGGTTCTGTGGGCGTGGCTTGGTGGGCATGGTTTGGTGGGCATGGCAGGGGAAGGATACTGCAAAATCTCCGTTTCCACCCCACTCCAGGGGAAAGTGCAAAATCCTCATTCCCTCTCCACTTCAGGGAAAGGATATTATTGCAAAATCTCCATTCCCACACCACTCTGGGGCCAGTCAGAGGTGGTATTTGCCGATTCTCTGAACTACTCAAAATTTTCCTCTAACGGTTCTCCAGAACCTGTAAGAACCTACTGGATTTCATTCCTGCATGACATCCAGCGATCCCTGTAACTGTTATAGGTTGGTTAGGAGTTTCTGCTTCATCTGTGTAATTTTGATTTACAGATAGTTTTATGCTTGATATAGATATATAGAGTTATATGAACAAAGATTGTAAGCTCTTAACTTTGATCTTATTTTGAATTAAGTCTCCTAAGAATAACATAAATTCTGTGGTAGAAAAAGTGGAATCCTATAACCAGTGGTGGGATTCAGCCAGTTTGGGCTGATTAGGGAAAACCGGTAGTTAAATTGCTGGCTGGCCCCTCCCCTCTCAGCCCCTTCAAGGTGTCCCCATGTGCCCCCGGGTAAGTGCAGGGAGGCCTCTTAGGCCCAAAACGGGGCATGGGGGGGATGCACACACCCCTGTGGCCCATTTTCATTCCCAGGAGGCTGCAGTGAGGCCTACTAGGCCCAAAACAGGGGGCAGAGGGCTGCATCGCATCTCTCCGTGGCCTGTTTTTGCTCCCAGGGGGGTGCAGGAGGCCGAGTGCTGCCTGTCACACCCCTTGGCCACGCCCACCATGGCCATGCCCATCCAGCAGAGAATCAGTTGTTCATTAGGGCAGAGAATCAGTTGTTAAATTATTTGAACCACTGCCTATAACCCTATAAACAATGCAATTTAATTGGAAGCAGATGGATGCAAATGTTTATTATGCTCCTGAAGTCTAAATGAGAATCTTTGAAAAGAATTCTGAAATAAAGTGGTAATCTGGGAAAATTTTGAAACAAAAGTCCCTACCCACCTCATACAAGAGGATGACTCAATTATAAACCAGATCCAGTCCCCATTCGATGGAACCTAACTAGAAATACAACAGAACCACATATTTAAACTACCTTGCCTTGTTTATGAAAATAAAGGCAACTTGGAGAGGGAAATAATAAGTATCAGAAGAACATTCTACACCTAAGAGAAGATGAGATCACTTTTGTTCAGAGCTGACAGGATAAATGCTATATTCTACCAACTGAGATGAGGAAGAAAGAGGAATTTATCCTGTCCCATCCCATCCTATCCCACCTTATCCTGTTCTGTGCAATCCAAACCTGCCAGTACTATTTTTACTTTTCCAAGGCATACCAGTGATATTTATGTGTTCCTCTATAGTCTTGTCATGCTATATAATAAGATATAAGTACTGCAGTACTTGTCACAGTGAAATATTGCAAGCTGTAAGACCCTTTCTATGGCTAAGTCGGGGCATTAATTTCTTAGAGCTGCATTAGTGTTATGTTTAAAGTATGTATGTTAGTTTGAACTCCCAGGAATCAAGGCTTACCACGTGAGGGAACGAGCAAGGAGCTTCCTGTGAACTCTCCGAACAGCAAGTTAATCTATATGCTAAGCAGCCCAGTGCACAAGTAAGGACCAATTTCTAGACTAGTCAGAATAATGACATTGTGTCTCATTTTTAGTTGAGTGTATTTATTAATAGAGCCAAACCAAAAGAAAAACAAGTGCCCTATCTAAGTTTCACTATTGCAAGTATAAATCCTAAGAATGATTCAATGAATCAGTTTGCAAGTGGGCCACACCAGACACATTTAGGCTGGAGGAATTTAATCTGGAAGCCTTCAGTTGCCTATAGGGAAACTCCAGGCAATTCAAATGACAGATAAATACCTTGAGGCTTTTTGATCCTATTTATGCGGGTACTTATTTAACATAAAACTGAGTCAGAGGACAGAATCATCCTGGGATATGTTGAAATTTAGATTTAAGGTACATATCAATGCAGGGCCTCTCACTATGTGGGCTATAGACGCTATAGAGCACTGCACAACAGAACAACTAGACACAAGAACAGTTTTTTCCTGAAGGCCATCACTCTGCTAAACAAATAATTCCCTCAACACTGTCAAACTATTTACTAAATCTGCACTACTATTAATCTTCTCATCGTTCCCATCTCCCATCTCCTTCCACTTATGACTGTATGACTGTAACTTTGTTGCTGGCAATCCTTATGATTTATATTGATATATTTGACCATCATTTGTGTTGTAAATGTTGTACCTTGATGAAGGTATCTTTTCTTTTATGTACACTGAGAGCATATGCACCAAGACAAATTCCTTGTGTGTCCAATCACACTTGGCCAATAAAATTCTATTCTATTCTATTCTATTCTATTCTATTCTATTCTATTCTATTCTATTCTATTCTATTCTATTCTATTCTTTGGGTGAGGTCTACATCCTGTGTTTGTGTTTTACTTTGCAAACAGTAGAGAGAGGATCAAAGACACGGGACCTCTGGAGCAGCCTCTCTCACAGTCTTGTCCTATGGGGAAATGTCTTAAAGCAGAGATTGGGAACTATGGGCCCTTTATGACTTGTGGACTTCAACTCCCAGAATTCCTGAGCCAGCCCATCTTAAAGTATAAATTTACCTCCCATCATTAGTCTTCTGGTCCAAGATGATTTGCTTTGACTGAGACCCTCTTTCTGTGGCCCTTTTCTTGAATCAAAGGGTCTTCGAATTGCAGGCCAGAAACAGATGGGACAAGAAATGGGCATGGATTTATTTGAATGCGTTTATTTCATTTTTTGGATTTATGTGCCATCCATCTCATCTTGAGGTGCTCTGGGCATCTTAGAAACATCATTGCTAGATGTAACTCAAATTTAATTAAATGCAAATGATAAGATTGCTTGCTGCCTAATTCCCACTTTCGAAGTGGGAAGAGAATTTAATGGAATACTTGAATGCACAAAAGGCTTCTTATGAGCTATGGGACACTCCCTCTATTAAGGTTTGAGATATAAAATTTTCCCTTAGCTTATTACCTGAAACGAGACTAAACTTAAGATAGAGCAGAGGTGGGTTTCAGCAGGTTCTGACCAGTTCCGGAGAACCGATAGTGGAAATTTTGAGTAGTTCGGAGAACTGATAAATACCACCTCTGACTGGCCCCACCCCCATCTATTCTCTGCCTCCCAAGTCCCAGCTGATTGGGAGGAAATGGGGATTTTGTTGTTGTTGTTGTTGTTGTTGTTTACATTTATACCCCGCCCTTCTCCGAAGACTCAGGGCGGCTTACAGTGTATAAGGCAATAGTCTCATTCTATTTTGTATATTTTTTACAAAGTCAACTTATTGCCCCCCCAACAATCTGGGTCCTCATTTTACCTACCTTATAAAGGATGGAAGGCTGAGTCAACTTATTTTGCAGTAACCTTCCCCTGGAGTGGGGAGGGAATGGAGATTTTACAGTATCCTTCCCTTGGAATGGGGTTGGAATGGAGATTTTACAGTATCCTTCCCTTGCCACGCCCACCAAGCCACGCCCACCAAGCCATGCCACGCCCACCAAGCCACACCCACAGAACCAATAGTAAAAAAATTTGAAACCCACACTGAGATAGAGATGTCAAACTAAGTGATTGATCTTGGTCATGAAGAAGTACATGCTGTGTTTATAGCTTTCATACTTAGCTGGAAACCTGTGATAGATACTGTTTTCAACTGCCTTTTATAGCAGGATGTTACTCTGACATTGTAATCTCAGGGCCCTTTCTGTTGTTTTAAAATTCATGAACGTAAATGAGGCAGAAAGATGTTATGAACGTGGAAACAAACATATTTAAAAGGTTTATCTAAGCACCTCCATTAAGAAGGTGCATAATGTTGTTGTAGCTGGGTATTTATGCCAGAATGACTTACATTATGGCCTAAACAATTAGGTTACCTGTTGTCTGGGTCTTTAAAGTCACAAAAGCATCACATTGACATTGTCAATATTGTCAGAGGCTCCCATTATGAATATCGCCCCTGGCAAACTTTCATTTATGACATAATTTTACTCATTGACCAGTTCCTCTCAATTGTGTGTTTGGGTGTGTATGTGTCTGAGTAACTGGAATACAGGTAGTCCTCGACTTACAAGAGTTCATTTAGTGACCATTCAAGGTTACAACGGCACTGAAAAAAGTGACCTATGACCATTTTTCACACTCAGGACCGTTGCAGTATTCCCATGGTCAGATGATCAGAATTCAGATACTTGGCAACTGACTCATATTTATGATGGTAACAGTGTCCCATGGTCATGTCATCACCTTTTGTGAACTTCTGACAAGCAAAGTCAATGGGAAAGCCAGATTCACTTAACAACCATGTTACTAACTTAATGACTGCAGTGGCAGTTCACTTAATAACTGTGGCAAGAAACGTTGTAAAATGGGGAAAAACTCACTTAACAAACGTCTCACTTAACAACAGAAATCATGGGCTCAGTTGTGGTTGTAAGTCAAGGACTACCTGCATTTCACTAACTGAAACTTTCGTCCCCACCCCAGTAATATCAAATCAAAGAGTATGATTGCATTGTTGAATATAGAGAGAGTACCACATCATTACAATATACTTATATTAGTAGATTCCAAGTTTTATTTTCAGATAATTTGCAACTTGTACCAAATGGAGGAAAAGCTATATATGCTGTCTTTTAGCATTCAGGAAGAAGCCTGTGAGCGTTAATAACAGCTGTGTGTGGGAAGCAAAATTATGACTTTACTTCACCAAGCAAGATTATAAAAGACAGTCAACGATCAACTAAATCTATTAAAAGAATGCATCAAAGGCCACTTCAGAATTGCCTTACAAGAGGTGGGGGTGAGCAGCATATTGACTGTCATCTGTTTGTCAAAATTGATAACAGCTTGATTTTTTTTTATTCAAATGTACATAATTTGAACATTTTCATTCTCCTCCTTTCTAAAGACGAACAATGAAGTTTTGATTGGGCATTTGCAGAGTCTGTCTATCATAGGAAAAAACTCAGCAGTGGCTTGAGCTCAATGGCTGCTCTAAATGATCCTTTCCAGCTATGTGATTGTATGACTTGTTCTGTAGTCATAACAGGGCTTCTAAATAGTCATGTGGCTCGAACAAAAGTGTAGAGCTTCAGATTCCTAGACTCACATTCTGAAGTAGACTCTGGAAAAGAATTTTTTTTCATGAAACAAGGTAAAATTTGCAGGAGCAGTTAGAACCTGCTGAAATCAGTAAGAAATAATGAGTTCAGGATGGCCAAATCCATAATATTTATGTTGTACCATTTCTCATTTTTAATATTGTATAGTTTCGCTAATCTCAAATCCATTTCTTCTTGCTTCTGCATATTCATGGTGATAGGGTTTAAAGTTTGCATGGAAAGCATGTGTATCTCAGTGCACATTGTATGGACATATGCAATTCTGTGTGCTTTTTCAACTTCCTTTCCTGAGGAACAAATTGCATCAAAAGTTTTGGAAAGGACACATATTCATAACATTTTTATTCCTGGAAGGAGTGAATTGGATAAATCGGCATAATTGATTTTTCTGGCCACTTATAAAAGTGAGATGATGTTTAGATTTTTTTTGCTGAAAATAATGATGATCCAAAAGAAGTATTGGATAAGTTGAAACAGATGTTTTTATTGGAATTGTTGCACATGAGAACTGGGTGTGATCAATTCAGATATTATTTCCATTACATCTATTTATCTGAAAGCAAGGTTATGCTGAGATCTCCCCTGATTTTTTCTTCACAGTTAATCTGTGAAAGAAGTTGCTTTGGACCAATTAACTCAAAGATGCCCAGTGAAGTGTGTAGTTGAAGAGATACTTGGAGTTGATTCAAGCTCAAGATTACATTTTTTCTATTTGTTGCTACTTAGCATCAGGTTTAATGTTTTCCTTAAAACAGTTTGTTGCAATGTCTCTATTGTGAACCTGAATAAACTAAGAAGGATATGAAACCAATATACTAGGCTGTGTCAGGTGCAAATAACCAGGAGCATTTGTTGAGTTCAATAGCAATAGTGCTTAGATATATATACTGCTTCATAGTGCTTTATAGCATTCTCTAAGCAATTTACAGTGTCAGCTTATTTCCCCCAAACAATCTGGGTCCTCATTTTACTGACCACAGAAGGATGGAGGGCTGAGTCAACCTTGAGCTGTGGGCAGTTATCCTGCAATACTGCATTCTAACCCTTGCACCACCATGGTTCTTTAACTCTGGTCTGAGTTCAAACCATTGAAGAGTTTATTATTGCTACTTCTAAAACAAGAATCTAGTCAACTACAACAGTTAAAGCTAAATTGATACTAGATAAGGGTCGATGGAATTCATGGGGGCTGGACTTAGGTTCTTTGTGACAATGCAATGACTCTAAACCAGGGGTAGTCAACCTTTTTATACCTACCGCCCACTTTTGTATCTCTGTTAGTAGTAAAATTGTCTAACCGCCCACCGGTTCCACAGTAATGCGCTGTGTATTGTCATCTGTGCATGCCTCTCACGCATCGTGGATTGCGTTGGGGGGGCCCCGGCTACCAGTTCTGCTTGTCTGTTACAGCTGGGTGGTGTGGGGGGGAGATGTGCGAGCTATTCTGGAACAAGGCTCTTTTTTTTTGCAGTCGCACTATAGCGCCATTTAGTTTCACTGACGTAACGCGAACTAAACTTCTGTGCGGGCGATACAAATAGTATATTTTCAGAAATTTAAATTGTCACAGGGAATTTTATGAAAACCTAATGGAAATGTTTTTAAATAATGTTATGAATTTTTTTTTTAAAGTCAATTAAATTAAAAAAAAGGAAAGTGCTTCAGTATCAGACAAAACCCCTACCGCCCACCAAGAAAGCTGGAACGCCCACTAGTGGGCAGTAGGGACCAGGTTGACTACCACTGGTCTAAACTGATGACACATTTAACCCCACCTTCCAGGTCAGCCTCTTCTATGTGCTGCCTAGGAAACACAGGATGTAGAAGCAGGGGTGAAATGCTCCCGGATCGGACGGGATCGCGCGATCCGGTAGCGATGGTGGCTGCTGGTTCGGAGGACCCTGGCCCCGCCCCCCCCCACCTCTGCTGAGCCGCACCATCTGCAGAGGTTTTTTTTTTTTTTAACTTTTAAAAGCCGGTTTTGCTTCAGCCAAACAATGCCTTTAAAAGTAAAAAACAGCAGAACCTTACTTGTACTCTTACTTGTAGAAAACATGTTTTCTACAAGTAAGAGTAGAGATTCTAAGGCACTTACCTAATTACTGATGAACGCATGGCTCTCTTTCCAGCCCGAAAGCAGTTTCAGTTTCAGCCAGACAGAATCAATCGCTCAGCTAATCTATTTCCTCGGTGATCAACTGGCTGGCTTTGCTGACTGAGGAACTCTGGGATTTGAAATCCACAATAAAATAAAATAAAATAAAATAAAATAAAATAATAAAATAAAATATTTGTGCAACTTTCTGAGATTTGGTGTGTTTCTGTAGTGTTTCACTCTAACTACACAAACACACAAAATCTCAGAAAGCTGTATGTTGCATATTGTGTGTGTGTGTTTTAGTTGTGTGTGTGTAAAGTATGAAAGTTGGTTTTTGAGCTTTTTGTGGCTGTGTGAAGTGCAGCTGCTTTTACATTGTGTGTGAGTCAGTTGTGTTGTGTTGTGTGTGTGTAAAGTGTGAAAGTTGGTTTTTGGTACCTCTTATTGTTTTTTTATACTTTGTTTATTATTTTTATTATTTATTGTTATTGGCCACGCCCACCAAGCCATCTGACCACCAAGCCATGCCCACCAATTAAGCCACGCCCACAGAACTGGTAGGGAAAATTTTTAGATTTCACCCCTGTGTAGAAGGCATTTGATCTTCATTGCCTTGAGTTTGGTATCTGGGAGCAACTGTTAACCTAGTCTTCTGAAGTTAGAATATTATTATTATCTTGAAAATGGATGAAGTAAAAGCTGCTTGGATCCTTGGATAGTAATTTGAGGACACAGAGAAGGTTAATCTGGGAACCTTTGAATAGGTTTCTGTACAGGGAGCAAGGGAGTATGTTTCATGATACTTTCCACTGATAAGGGACTGTTTTAACCATAATTAAAGGAGTTCTGGGTTATAGCATGGCAACAACTAGATTGCTTATCAAAGTCTGATAGCTATCTGGAGGAATAGAAAAATACTAAAGTGTGGAAATTAATTCACAGGCTAATGATTTTTTAATTAGTATTTAAAAGCTCAAACTTTAGCATTATATTTGCCTTTAGGGAACTGAATAGAATAAGCCAGGTAATTAGAGGAAGTGGAGATACTCAAACAAACTTATGGATATAATGCAATAAAAGATGTCTGAAGGTCAATAGAAATACTCAAAGCAAGGGTATGAAATTATTGGACAACAATCAGCCCTTGATTTCATCAGCTCTTTTATATTCTTCACAAAATATTTAAAAGGTCACAACAAATGAAGCATATATTATCCTTTCTTCCCAAATTTGGTAAAAGACCATCCTGAACTTTAACTGAACATGGGAAGCAATAATTATTTCAAAATCACTGTTGTGAATTACCATCACAGTAGGAAAAAAAAAGTAATTTGCAGAGGCATAATTCCTTTAATTTAGGGAGGTTACGAAGGTTGGAAGTTTTGAATGTTCTCTTCCAGAATCTACATACTTGGGCCCTGTTTCCTGTTTTGGGACAGTGACTTGTCCCAATTGCCATCAATTCCCATTGCCATGACCTATCTTCCCAGGACGCCTTCCCAGTGTCCTCCCCCAGCCCCCTTTGTATGCAAAATATAAGATTCTTGCAACCAACCTGTGTTGCCTTTTTGGGGATTAGAAGCAGCGGTGGGTTTCACATATTCTTAACACCGGTTTGCCGCACGCACGCGGCTTCCGCGCATACACTTTGCTCACACTCGCGCCTTCCGGTTCGCCCAAACCGGTATGAACCAGCTGAATACCACACTGATTAGAAGGTAAAAATGAAAGAATGCAATCTCCTGTCTAAATAGCATAGAGGTGCGGGGTACTAGTGATTTCAACCCTTTCTTTTCTTCAGGATGTAGATCAATATCACCAGAGATAATGAGAATCACTCTGTGGTAAAAGAGGAAGATAAAATGTAATTCTTTAAAAAAAAAATCAGATATTGATGTGCATATATTTCCTGTTGGGTGAGAAAAAATGCAAAGGTGCCTCAAAACAAAAACAACATCTTATTGGAAAGGAGTTGAAAAAATATATCATGCAGTGTGCCAGTCAAAGCACAAGATGCCACTGGTCAGTTGCAAGGTCTTCACAAAGAAACTGGCCGTTTCTTGTTGTTGTTTCTGTTGTGGTAATAGATCAGTGGTGGTATTCAGCTGGTTCTATCCGGTTCAGGCAAACGGGTAGTGGCGGCCGCTGGTGGCTCCACCCACCCACCCGGATATAATTACATCCCATTTATCCACATTTTTGACACTCTGCACATGCACGGAGCATGCACTTCCAATTGCGAACCAAAAATGAAGCTAAGTGAATACTACCCCTGTAATAGATGACAAAAAGTTTCCAAAAAAAAAATACCATATGCATCCCAGTCGGAAACATGGATGAAAGAAAGCTGATCTTAAAGAACGTAGGATCATCTCTCCCTGAAGGTATCTGCCCATCCAATCACGTTGGACAGTGTAAGGGGATATGAGAATAACCTTGAGGAACAGGAAGAAAAGTTACAACCAAGACAAAAGTCAGATAAGATAAATTTGAGTCTCCTTCCTTCCTTCCTTCCTTCCTTCCTTCCTTCCTTCCTTCCTTCCTTCCTTCCTTCCTTCCTTCCTTCCTTCCTTCCTTCCTTCCTTCCTTCCTTCCTGTTCTGACCTAGCTTCCTGAGTCAGTAAAACACACGAGTAATCCCAAAAACCTCTTTTATTGCAACAGCTGTGAATTCTGTTCATTCACAGATGAGTCCCAAATAGTTGTAAAGAGTCCTTTGGGATAAGGCTGATAATCACCCACCTTTATCTCCCTTGACACGCTGCCAAAGACCTAATTGGCAAAGCCACACGGAGTCCAGAATCAAACAGAGCTTCAGACGTTAAACTGAACAGAATTAACAACGTTGCTTCCTGCAAAGGCCCTCTTTTAAGTCTTATGGGAGGGGCCAATCATCTCCAAGCCCTACTCCTGAGTCGTACCTTTTGTTTTAACTGTTCTTGCTTTCTGGAAGCTCTGCGCATGCCCGCACCAGGAACAGGCTCCCCCTGTTCCTCTGCCTTGCTGAGGTCCAACTCTGGAGGCAGCTCATATCTCCCAGATGGCCCTTTCTCTGCTTCTGACGCAGAGCCCTTGTCCAAGCCTTCCCCAGACTCCAGGACTGGCCCATGTTCCTCCCCAACCTCCTCACTTTCCAACTCTGCTGCCAGCTCCACAGGCCACAGGCGGACCACAAGCCATGCCCCCTCCCTCCCTCCCTCCCTCCCTTCCTTATGTATTATCTAACAGGGAGTGGAGAAAATTTCTGATCCGTGTATTACATTTTCTTGAAATATAATTTGCATTCCCGAAAAGGCACATCTCTGTCTTTCAGCTGCCTAGGACACTCTTTAAACAATAAGGAGGATAATGCAAAGTCAAGCTCCATTCCTGATGATTACATGGATTTATCCATACTGTTTTCATGGCAATGATGTGGATATGGTTTACCTTCTTCTATAGCTCTGGGATTACGTGATAGTCTCCCATTGCAACACTAACCTGACCTGACTCTTCTTAGATTTTAAATGATGGATAGATGCTGCTATGTGTCATAAAACCTAAGCACTATCTCATTTCTAAAAAGATGGATGTGTAGCCCGCTGATTTATTTATTCTTAACATGAAGACTGCAGGATCTGTTAACGGCATTTCACAATAAATTCTTTGCAAAATAAAAAATGTGCATATAACTTTAGGGAAAAACCTGAACTGGCTATTCACTCATTTCTGTTTCCTCAAAGACCTACAAATTAGATAAATCAACCAAGAAAGACACTCAATGAAAGATACTTTCCTATGATCCTAGCAGCGTGTTCTTTGACAGCAGATATCTAATCAAATTTATGTTTTGAGTAGAAATTGCTATCAAGAATTTGTGATGGCTCAAAACGTGTTATAGGATCAAATTCATATCTCAATTTTTATTAGTTTCGACCTCCAGTTATTATTATCCTGTGTGACATTGTTTTTATCTTTTCTTTAGCATAAAATGCTGGGTCAGATGCATGATTCTATACTTGAGGATTTCGTGGCAATCCTGAATGGGTGTGGATGCTCGTGTAGCCGAATAAATGCATAAGTTTAACTTCAGAAGGGTTTTAATTTATTTGCCATGATTACTACGCTGGCAATCAAGTGACATAAAACAAGCCTATTAAATGTTTTTATTGACATCTATAGAAATCCAGGAAAGCAAATACTGACACCATTAAAAACATAAGTTCTTCAAACGAACGTTGTGCTCAAAAGCAAGTAATTGAAGTTTCATTTAATCTCTTACCGGTGTTCACAGCCACCAGAAGAAAGGAAGGGGATGGCAGTCCTCTCTATATGGAAATGACTAACATCAGTCCAAGGCCAGCTACCTAAAGCAAGCAATATTCCAACCAAGACATTAAAAGAGGATGAAAAGGCAGTAACAATGAAAAGATGAAAACCTACAGCAGCATTTTGGCCAAGAAGGAATATTTTGCTTTCCTAGGGTAACTCTTTGAAAGTGTTATCTTGAAGCCTTGATTTCGGTTGCGGAGGTTATCTTGAAGTACAGATTCAAACTGCAAAGTTTTAGAAAGTAGTGGTTTTTTTTTTTAAAGCAGAGTTTATCAACTGTAAGAAAAATAAACATCTCTCACATAAGTCCCAGCTTATACCTATAAGTTGCCATTCTATAAGTGCTTTTGGGAAGTCATTGCATATTACTGACCGATCTTAAATTGGGTCATGTTCTATCCTCCTTCGCCTCCATCCGAGTGATGGCTTAATTAGCCGGCACTATCAGCTCTGGCAGCAAAGTAGCGAGCGTCTGCTAAGTGTCTCTGTTATTTTCCTCGACGCCGGTGAGTCACCCAGGAACAAACTTCAGCTCTTAGTTAATCAGTTGATTTGCCTGCTACGAAGAGACACAGCAGCTCTTGCTGCCTTTATATCCTTCGGGAGAAGGGCGGTATACAAATTAAAATATTATTATTATTATTATTATTATTATTATCCTGTGGGGTGTGGCTCCATGACTCAGCACTTCCTAGGCCTGCCCCACCCCTGCTTCTGTTGTTCCCTCCTCTCCTGCCTACGAAACCTAGGGTCCAACCAAGCCTGACTGCCATCAGTTGGGTCTGGAGGCGTGGCCTGGGGGGGAAAGAGTCAGGGGATGGAGGCCTCGTTATCTCTTCCACCTGGCCTGCCTCTGGCTCCTGGAGCTGAGCCAGGGAAGCCGGTGCTCCCGAGGCAAGTCCTGACGGCCCTTCCCCCTCACTTTCCAAGTCACTTTCTGGCAGGAGGCCCGGCTCCAAGTCACTTTCTGGCAGGAGGCCCGGCTCGGGGGGGGGTGCAGACACAACAGGTCAGGAGTTATCTGACCAAGGCAGACGATAAAAGTGTTTGTTGCTCTTGTTTACTTTGGTGGAGTTATTGGGGTTTTGTGCCTATCCTCAATGATCAAAGTAGCAAATTTTCCTACTCACATCAGTACCATATAGGTCCTTTGCAGGCAAGAGGAAGTGCAGCAATTTCATATGTAGCACCAAAACAGTTTTTTGGAGCTTAAATTGAACTAGCAGTGGCTTTGATCCTGGATATGGTAGGACAGTGATGGCTAACCTTTTTGCTGTCACGTGCCAAGAGTGGGGGGAATGCGGGGGGTCATGAGCATGTGTGCCCACACCCATAATTCAATGTGCCCCACCCCCCTGGTGCACGACCCCCCTCATGTGCTCCCCCCACTTTTGGCATACAATGGCATGGTGGGCTCACTAGGCCCATTTTTCACCCTCCCCAGGCTCCAGAGGCTTTCTTGGAGCCTGGGGAGGGTGACAATGGCCTCCCCCCCCAGAGGCCCTCCAGAGACAGCTCATTTCCCAACTTCCGGTGACCCAAGAAGGCCCGAAAATCAGCTGGCCGGCGCATGCATGCATGCTGGAGTTGACCTAGGGCAAAGCTTGTGTGCCCACAGATATGGCTCCGCATGCTACCTGTGGCACGCGTGCCATAGGTTCGCCATCACAGCGGTAGGACTTTTCTTTTCAGCAGGACCTCTACCGAGGTTGAATCAGTGGTGATATTCAGCCGGTTCTATCTGGTTCGGGTGAACCAGTAGCGGCGGCTGCAGGAGGCTCCGCCCACCTGCCCAGATGTCATCATATCTCATTTTTGACGCTCTGCGTATGCGTGGAAGTTCCTCCACATGTACAGAGGTGGCATATGCAAGTGAAGCTAAGTGATTACCACCCCTGGGTTGGCTTTTATCACTACAGAAGTGATTACAGAAGACAAGTGAAAGAGATTGGACCTTCTGCTCTTCTGAAGCCATTGAATGAAATTGTTGACGAATGTAACTCATAGTCTGGGAGTGACATGGGGGTGGGCCTTCTCCTATGTATCAGATAGCCAAGCTTTTGAGAGCAGGAACATCTCAAAATCTTCCCATTTCCTGAGATCCCAATGGTTCATGTGATTGATGAGGCAATGTTTTAGGTAATCTGGCATGGATCTGTGGAGGACTTTGAAGGTTAAGCCCAGCATCCTAAAAATGTGCCAAAGAAATGAACATATGGTACATTGTACATATGATAATTTATTGGTAGCATTGTAAACAGCTCTTTGCTTAAGATTTGTGCTTAGCAAAACTGTACTCCATCAAGAATTCCTTAAAGAATTAAGATGAATTATTGCTGCTTGAGAGAATGTGAAGATGAAAACGAACATAAATAACTGTAGTGATAAAAGAGTTAATTATTATATACGCAAAACTATTGTACAGACAAATGGGAAATTGGTTGCTTTCTTACAATAGCTATAAATCTATTCTCACCTACAGACTCTCTTTGGAGATAGCTAGTCTTTGGCAAATTCCTTTCCAAACAAATATGAGGATTCAACACAGACAATGAATAACAAAAGTATCTGTACCTTTGCCATTAATAAAGTGCAGTTCTGCATCCTGTTAATGCATTTAATCAATTCTGAACATAATTATGTATTCATTACTTGCAGGGTAGCTTGCATAGCTTTGAAAATATTTAAGCCAATTATTAAAGGCGCCAACTGAAGGGTAGCTTTTAGTGTTTTTTAAATGGCACTTTTCCTACATTTTTTTTTTAGCTTCAGGTATCTCTTCTGATTCATTTTTTTTTACCTTGAAATCTCAAGACAAATTTTTGAACATAACATAGTTTTATGGCATAGTTTATTGGTTATTAATCAGCTTGAGTGCTAAAGGAGGTTCTCCTGCATGCCAATATATCTCTTTATCCACCCAGTTCTGTTTTTATGTTTCATTTAAATTGCTGCATAGTTTTTCCTTAAGTCAGCTTTTCCTGAGGTCTGTGGGTTACTAGATAATATGAAAATGAAGGTAATTTTTATTTCGAATTGATAACGTTTCTGCAGAGTATCTTTACGTGTCCAGGGAGGGCCAGTTTTCAGCATAGAAAACACTCCTGGATGTATGCATACATTCTCAAATTCAGCTAAAATACATCTCTGTATTTTACAGAGATGTAAAATCCTGCTTGTCTTAGAGATTAATGTTCCAGTATAAAAATTACAGTATTTTACCTCTAGGATTCAGCAACCGTTTGCCTTTCTGTGTACTAATCTAATTTGAGTGCCTTTATTAGGGATTTTACCCAGAGAAGCTGTGTGGTTGGAATTTTACATAGCCTTTTATATGCAACATTAAAACTGCTTTGACAGAACCTCTTTACTTTGCTGTATGTGGTATTTTTGGAGGCAGGAATTTTATTTAAATCTGGAGATTGTTCCCCATGGGGAAATGTAGCTATATCCCTATGCTCTGTTCTACCCTCATTTACCTTTGCAAAATTCATCATCTTTGAATGGATTTTTTTCCCCCTATTTGGGCCTCTTGATTGATTGGTTGAGTGGTTGTTTGTATTAAATTGTGTTCACTGTGTCCATCCATCGTTCACACAAACCCTGCGTGACAGACCCAAATTTCCCTCCCATTTGAAACTGCAGGCTGCTTATGAACTATGAGCCGTTGCAAAAACCACCTCAGCAGATGTACAGGAAACATTTTGAAGTTTCTATATTTCCAAAATACAAAGTTGATTCGCTTTGCGTGTTTTCAAATTTGGCACACCGAGAGGCTTTTTGCTGCAACTTTTCTTTTTTTTTAAAAACTAGTAGGTTTAACTTAGTGGTAACTGAACTTGGTTTGATTATATTATAGCTGAACTTGAAATGAATTTGTGTGAGATAAAAAAGAGTGTATTATTAGTACTCAATTATTATTCTGTCAAAAACATTAATCTGCACGAGCTTCATGGCAGCACTTGCCACACAAATAAGGAAAAGTAGCAAGAAGTTTGGTGAGTTGGTCCGACCCCACTCTATGCGTGGAACCCATTTTGATTGGACATCCTTCATCAGGGGTCCCCAACTCCCGGTCTGAGGATTGATACTGGTCCATGGCCCATTAGGAACCGGGCTGCGAAAGTGGCATCCGAACACCTAAAGCTCCTTTTGCACATACGTGGCATTAGATTGTGCACTCGATACTATCCTCTACCCCTCCCTTCCGCCACTGCTGTTGCCACTGCTGTCGGTCCATGGAGCTAGAAAGGTTGGGGAACACTGCCTTACAGGTAAATATTTAATCTCAATTTGTTACATTATAATTGTAATGTGTGTGCACTGATAGGAAAATGCAAGTAGTCCTCAATTTACAACCATTTAGTGACTGTTCAGTTATAACGGCACTGAAAAAAGTGTCTTACAATTGATTCTCACACGTATGACCATTGCAGAAACCCAGGATCTTGTATTTACCATTTGCAACTGTTGTGACCTCGGCTTCCTGAGTCATTAAAACACACAAGTAGTCCCCAAAACCTCTTTTATTGCAACGGCTGTGAATTACGTTCATTCACAGCTGAGTCCCAATTAGTTGCAAAAAGTCCTTCTGGAGAAGTCCTTTGGGATAATCACCAACCTTTATCTCCCTTGACATGCTGCCAAAGACCTACCTGGCAAAGCCACATGGACACCAGATTCAAACAGAGATGCCGACTGGGAATAGAATTAACAATGTTGCTTTCCTTCAAAGGGCCCATGTGCCTTTGCTCCTCTTTTAAGCCTTATGGGAGGGCCAATCATCTCAAGGCCTTACTCCCAAGTCGTCCCTTTTGTTCTAACTGCTGTTGTCTTCTGGCAGCTCTGCGCATGTGTGGACTTGGAAAAGGCTCTTCCTCTTCCTCTGCCTCTCTGATGTCTGACTTTGGAGGCTCCGGAGTCCACGCATCACTCCCAGATGGCCCTGGCCCCATCTCTGCCTCCGACACAGACCCCTCATCCATGGTCCCCCCCAACCTCCTCACTGTCCGACTCTGCTGCCAGCTTCACAGGCTGCTGGCGGACCACAACAACAACTTCCCAGTCACCTTCTGTCAAGCAAAGTCATTGGGGGAAGCCAGATTTGCTTAATGACTGCATGATTCATGTAACAACTGCAGTGAATCAATTAAAAACAATGGCAAGAAAAGGTAATAAAATCGGGCACAGCTCACTCAACAACTGTCTTGCTTATCAACAGAAATTCTGGTCCAATTGTAGCCATAAGTCAAGGATTCCCTGTGATTTCAGCCAAAGTGATGTCAGGAATATTTACACTGTGTTTGAGAGGGCACAGAAATTCAGTTTCTAATCAAAGGGCTTGTCTTGATATTACATTTCATCTAGGTTTGCATCTTTTTAAAATTTCAAATGGGGCTTAGGAATTAAGCAAAATATCTCTAGTCTTTTTCCAGGAATGCTAAAACATCTGCAAAGAGCAGTTGAACATCCAGTTGTCAGGATTCCAAGTAATAAACCTAACGGACTCAATACTCTAAGGCAGGCGCGCTCCTCAAAGTATAGATTTATTAGGCATGTCATATTGGCACATCTGGGGAAACCTGACTCTAACCCCCCCCTCAGATTTCCCTCTAGTTAAAAGTAAAGTTTTCTTTTCCCTGCCCATGTAGTCCATCACATGGTCCAATCAGGTCATAGTCCAGGAGTCGCCTGGTCTCAGAGAACTTTCCCACCTCAATGCACCTGGTGGGAAAGTTCTCAGTTCTCAGAAGAAATAATTTTATTATGGCTACAATCCCCCAGCTGTTTCTTCCTCCCCTTCCCATTCCCACAGCTTGCTCACTTCACTGTGGCAGGCCTGAAAGTGCCAGGGGGAAAATGGCTCGAGGGCTGACACCAGTAGTGCAATGTTTCTCAACCTTGGCTACTTGAAGACCTCTGGACTTCAACTCCCAGAATTCCCCAGCCAGCCCTGGAATCTGGGATTTGAAGTCCAGATGTCTTCAAGTGGCCAAGGTTGAGGAACATTGCAGTAGTGTATTTCCTCATCTAAATGGATTTGTTTTAATTATAAAGGCTGAGAAGAGATTGATTTCAACAAACAATTTATCTACCTGTATTCTTAGAGAGACAAAAGGAAATCAAAGGAGAGCAAGAAGATTGGAAAATTTCCTTCATTACATATAACAAAAATCACTATAAACTTAAACATGTTTGATCTTTCTTTTGTACTTCTCTCTTAATGTTGTGATATTGATCAAATTCACAGTCTTCAAACAAATTTTCTTCCATACATTGAAATGTATAATTGAGTAATAGCGTTTATCTTCTCTCCGTAACTCTGTAAGTGTGGTAACATTTCTTTAATCAAAGACTTCAGATTTTTTACTCAAAAGACTGATAGAGTTATCATGCTGAGAGGGAAAAAACAAATGAATAAACAAAACAAGCCCTTCCTCCCTTTGGCATCATTAGAGCAATCTATCACCTGAAAATGGAAATATGAAAATGATTTTTAAAAGAAAAATAAGTTTGCTGTCTTTTTTTTTCTTCATAAGGGAAGTTTGAATGGCCAAATAGCAGCAATATTGTTTTCAAACCTACAATATAAATTGCTAACGAAAGCTGTGAACTTTTCAACATTATCTTGGGTGGCTACAGAAAAAAAAGTATCTACCTTCCAGTTCCTGTTAGCCCAGCAAGGGAGACCAGACTAAGAATGGGATCCATGGCCACTACTTTTAATGGAACAAATATAAAATCATGCAAGGATGAATGTCCTCCTCCCTCCCTTGATCTTCATGTGAACCAGGGAGGGGCTTTTCTGAGGTATTTTCTCAAGTAATTTTCTGGGTTCAAGACCCTCTTATCTGAACATTGCCTTGGTAACAACTCTTCTTCTTCCCCTTCAAGGCCACTTCCTACCCAGCCAATTTAATTTCCTTTTTCCAGGGTGGCTACAGAAAGGGTGGTAAGGAATGGATAGCAACATGTGTACTGAACTGAAAAATAATAGGAAAAGAAAAGTGTGTTTGTGGTATGTTCCAGAAAGAGAGAGAATGTATTTATTTTGAGTTTGTTCTGTGGGGAATGTCAACCTTGATGGTTATTTGGCAGTGAATTTAAAGCCTCTTAGAGCTATTGTTAAATTGTAAAGTGGGATAAGTATATTTTAGTAAATAACTGAATGGCATTGGCAACAGAAGGCCGAACCGTTTTTTTCTTTTGGCGAAGTGAGCGATTTGCTGCAACAGAAAACTTGAATTCAAAGCAGCAACTTTGCAGTTTAAAGTTCCATCCTCTCAGTTTTGTTCTCAGCTTTGTATAATGTCTCCCCCCCCCCCCAATTTGCCTTTCTGTGACATGACATTGCCCTATTGTGGAGAGACTGCATAGCAGCCATTTTGTAAAGGTGCCCGTGCGTTTTCTAAAAAAAAAGTGTCCATCTTCCCCAGGGATCTTCAACACAGACAACACAATCCTCTGCTTTATTTCCCAGGAATAAATCTGGACTTACTTTGAAATAAGTAGGAACGGGAATGTAGCCATTACATACAATAGGCAACATACCCCAATTTGGTACAAACGTATTAAAAGATAAATGTTTTCATGTTACCCAAAATGAAAGCGAAAACAAACACTTAAAGAGGTTTCAAAAATCAGGCCTAATGACTCTTGTCAGAATTTAATTCTGAGGAAATGTCACCATATCACTGTGCCTTTCGCACTTAGCTGCCACAGGCTGGTCATTCTGCCTACCACAAAAATGATTTCAACAATTCTATTTTCTACTCTGTTATTGGTATGTTCATGCTTCCTTTTTTTTGCAGCAATCTAATGATACAATTCTCCGTGAATCTGTTAAAAAAAAATAATGACTTATGATGGAGTGGCAGATGGACAAGCCTTTTACTAAGAGGGCTAATGAGAAAAATTATACCAGCAAGCCAGAGAATAAACATTTTAGCATAATTTAGTCTCCCTGTATGTTGCAAACTGGGGGTTGGTGTTTATAGCTAGCTTGACAACATTCAAAAGATGATGATCAGATATAGATAGCATGGCACAAAAAGACTTGGGATCCAATACTACACTTTTCCTTTGTGATTGGCTGCTGCCTATTCTTGCATTAACCACAAGCAGGATTTTTCCCACTGTTATGCCATTTCCCTGGAAAAAAAAAAACCAGACAGTGAGAAATCCCATCTAATACCCCATTTTTCATTATGGTTTTTCAGTTTGTCTCAGCGGAGTACAAATTATTTTCTTCTAAATAATTTGATAGGGCCATTAAAGAGATGTTGCACAATTGTAGCATCTTGGAAGAGAACAGAACGTGCTCTGTGTAAAGGGGCACTGAATTAGCCAGATTGCAATGAATCTAAGAGTGCTGCCTTTACTATTATGCAGTGTCGGGAGATGGATGACTCATGGCACCCTTTTGATCCAAACCGAGGCACCTAAGAAAGACTGGACATTTGCTAGTCAAATGTAGTCGTAGTGCCATTTTGCTTCCAATTAGATTCATAATGCACACACTTAAAATCCCTAATCCCCAAAAGGCCAGGAAGATTCCAGCGAGTGTGTTACAAGATACGGATATAAATGTTCTTTAGGGAAAGAGCTGTTCTGACCTGGCCTTCCCAGATGCAAGAAACAGACTCCCTGCAAAGAAAACACCCTCTTTATTTACACATTGGGAATTAAGTGCATTCACCAATAGAAAGTCCAGGCAAGAGTCCTGCAAGAAGTTAACTGAAACAATAGTCCTTGTCAGCTCGTTACGATAAATGCAAAGCTGTGAGCTGGGAGCTGGGAGACTGCAAATTAAGGCAGTTCAAACACAGAAATAGACAAACCTCAGTTCTGGCAAGGCAGTCTTTGTCACACGAAACACACAAGGAACAAACTTTCCAGAAATGCGAATGGTTGTCTGCGACAACCAAACCACTCCCCTTTCCTCCTATTATAATATGACTTCTGTAACAGAATCATCAGTGCTTGGAATACTTTATTTATTTATTTATTTATTTAATTTTGTCATAACAATATACACAAGCATAACAAGCATAACACAAAAGATTATATAATATATAAACATATATATGAGGAGAAACAAAGTAGTATAAGCATATATATATATATATAGGGGAAGAAACAATAGGACAGGAACGGTAGGCGCATTTGTGCTCTTATGCACGCCCCTTACTTTACCTGACTCTGTGGTCTCTTCTCATAATCCTAAAAGCTTCAACCAAAAACTTTCTACTATTGACCTCACCCCATTCCTAAGAGGACCATAAGGGGCGTGCATAAGCGCACAAACGTGCCTACCGTTCCTGTCCTATTGTTTTTCTTTTCTTCTTCCTATATATATATATATATATATGCTTATACCTCCTAATATTTACTCATATATGTGTTTATATACTATATAATCTTTTTGTATGATACCTACATATATTGTTGTCACAAAATAAATAAATAAATAAAAAATAAATTCTCCAGCCAGGGAGGGGCCAGTCAGGGTCCACATTTGTTTTGCTTCCGGAGCCGGCTCATTGTCCTCCTTGTTCACCTCTCCTATCTGCTTTGTGCAGATAGCAGATAGGCATCTGAAACAGGCCCCAGCTGTTCCTCCTCCTCACTCAGTCATCTCTGACACCAAAGGCAGCTGCCTCCAACACTGAGCATCCATCAGAGCCTTCCCCAGGCTCCAGAACTGGCCCAAGTTCTTCCCCAACCTCCTCATCTTCCGAGTCTGCTTCTAGCTCCATTGGCAGGTGGCAGGCCACAACAAGAGCATCCTTATGATCTGTGCATGGGCCAGGTGTTCTTTTTATGATTACGTGTTGTTTCCATTGGGACATACTAAGTCCCAGAGAGGGTGCAGAGAGGATTTTATCCTGAGAAGTGTGGGCTTCTGATACAGATTAAGCATTCCATGTGCCCATCAGCATTAACTGTATCTGCACTGCAGCAGAAAGGATGTTCAGTTACAGCAAATATATTATATAAATAGGCAAAGCCTAATGCCTGTCTGGCCACATCCAACCAGTGAAAATCGAAAGTGTTATGTGCACCCGAAAAAAAGGTAAAATAACAGAATAAAGAATAATGAAATAACAGAGTTGGAAAGGACCTTGGAAGTCCTCTAGTCCAGGAGTCTCCCAACCTTGGGAACTTTAAGACTTGTGGACTTCAGCTCCCAGAGGAACTCTGGGAGCTGAAATCCACAAGTCTTAAATTTGGCAAGGTTGGGGCACCCCTGATCTAGTCCAAGCAGGAGACCCTCAATTATGTCAGACAAATTGTTTTGAAACCAGGACAAATCTCCTTCATGTAATGGCTGCCCCTGTTCTCTTCTTTCAGGATTATGCAAAACCATTTTCCAGATGTGATAACTACAGTTAGCTAGTGAAGGAGGCTGGGAATTGTAGTCCATCGACACAAGGATACCGAGTACAGCCATACAGAGATTGATGAAGTACATCTTCCCATCTTCCTCAGCACTGAACTGTTGGGCAAGTGCAGCCACATCTGGAAAATTTCAAACCTAATAAAATAAAATAAAATGTTTTAGTGGGAATTTATCGCTGGCTTTTCTTGTGAACATAACAGGGCATTGTAGTCCCAAAAGGCCATGCCTAGAGTTAGTACACACACTGTCTGTGGCTGAGAAAAGAACAAAATGACTGCAGATTAGCAAATTCCTAGACTAAGAGCAGACAGGGTGTCTAAGAAAAAATTAGAAAGTGCAACAAAATGTTAAAAGATATCTGTGTGGCGGGATAGACCCGCTAGCACTGAAGCAGTTTTATTTCAACCTCAGGATGGCCACAGATGTGGGCATCAGATGCTCACAGATTGAATTTGGGGTACATTTCTGATTATGTCACTTATCAGTTTGATATAGTTCATATTCCTGATCAGAACTGCATAAAACCTAAGGACATATGCAGACAGGAAAATCAAATTGGTTATTTTCTTTTTGATTAATATATAGAGAGTACATTTGATGAAACGCATTGGCTACTGCTGCGTTATTCCCACAGATCCGTAGAAGCAGCAGCAGCAATTGCATTTGAATTTCTCTAAGAAAAGTGAAGTTGCTGGTGATACAAAATTCACTGGCCTGAAACTAAGCTTTCCTCTCTGTGGTAATTGAATGAGCTTAGATCAGCCCTTCCATTTACTCAACTCCGTTTCTGCTTCTTCCAGCCCAACTGATTAATGCAATAACTTCAAAGAATAAATATTAAAAGTAATGGAAAGCAATAAGGTTTTATGTACATAATTGCAACAGATGAAAGACCTTCGCTTTCATTCTTAACCCTTTTTCCCTGGATTAAAAAGCTTTCTTGAATGATGAGAGGGATAGTAGAAATCACCTTAGTTACATTACCTGTTCAGAAATGGACTAATGTCAGAAATCTGTAAGTACTTGCAGTTAAACCTCTTGGCCTTCGCCACTCAAGGCCACTGCCTGAAACAATTCATGGTTATTTGAACAAGACCTGTTCTGAAACCCACATTAGCCTAGATAGGCACTAACAACCGAGCTGATCCTGCCATGTCACCGGGTGAAGGGATGGGGAAATTGTACAGCAGGATTTAACTTTCATTTAACTTGCAGTTCTTGCTCTGGAAACAAAGAGATTGGTTGCTTGAGTTCATTGCTCCACATTCATTGTCCATTGCAGAATTTCACTCCCCACAAAGCCAATTTACCTCTTCTCTGAAAATGCTCTTTTGCCTTGTCTTCCATAGGAAACATAAAACCTGGGCTTGGTAGCCATGCTTTGTATGTGTGTACCAGAGGTGGGTTTCAGTAGGTTCTGACCAGTTCCGGAGAACCGGTAGCAGAAATTTCGGAGAACCGGTAGTAAAAATTCTGACTGGTCCTGCCCCCATCTATTCTCTGCCTCCCAAGTCCCAGCTGATCGGGAGGAAATGGGGATTTTGCAGTAACCTTCCCCTGGATTGGGAAGGAAATGCAGATTTTACAGTATTCTTCCCCTGGAGTAGGGTGGGAATGGAGATTTTGTAGTATCCTTCCCCTGCCACACCCACCAAGCTACACCCACAGAACCAATAGTAAAACATTTTGAAACCCAACACTAGTGTGTACTCATGCCTTTAAATCAGTGTTGATTCCTGGCAACTGCCTGGACTAGTCTCCTGCAGCTTTCTTGGCAAAGTTTTTCAGAAGTGGTTTACCACTGCTTCCTTCCTAGGGCTCAGGGTCACTCACTTGGCTTTCGGCCTGAAGCAGTTCTAGAACTCAGTCTCCTAGTTTCCAGCCTGATGTTTTAAAACCATTATGCTGTGCTGGCTTTCTTTGACTAGGAAGCAAATCATATCAGGACGAGAGTAATTTTCAAGAAAGATGTGTCATTTGGGAGCAGATTGTTCCATTTTACTTGAAAAGAAATTCTGAAGCATTTCTTTTACATGTTTATCCCTGCATGGTATAACAACAGTACATTTTTAAAAAATTGTCATATTTCTGGACTGTATTTTCCCATTCAATTTACCTGATTTTCCCTCAGCTGCCTTGCTTGTTCTGAATCCTTTCCATTTTGAATCTTCACAACATTTCAGCATTATTGGTAGCAGTTTAATATGCTCATTAGCTTGCCATCTTAATGCTGAGGGATTAAGTCCATTACATGGCCATGTAGCTTTGAATATTAAATTTGTCCATGAATATTGATTTTTTTCCCTCTCCTTTGTGCTTCTAAACAGAAAATCACAGCAAGCTCACTTTGTTTGTAGCATGCATTTTTGCCACTGCAGAATTACAGCAAAAGAGATTGTCTACATTTGATGGGATGATTACAAAGCAGCAGATATTAGTAAAAATATTGAAATAAGGAAAAGAAATTTAGCAATTAATATTGGGGTATAATATCTACAGTATAGGAAATAATTCAGAAAGACTGTGAAAAGCTATGCTATGCTTGTGTTGTCTAGTTACACCTTATTTACTATTGCAGGTTGTAGATTGTCTGATTACAAATCTGCTCATTTCCTTTTTTTATTTACTGCAGTGTAATCAAAGTAGCATTAGCACAAAGTAGCTCCTTCTCCAGATCTCTGTAACTAAATCTAGACAGTGGTGGATTGCCCTAGTTCTATAGAACCGGTAGTAAAACCGCCGGGAGGCTCCGCCCACTGACCCATATGTCATCAAAAGTGATCTGCACATGTGCAAGCACGATATGGCACGATGCAAACTGGTAGTAAAGGTAAGTAGAACCCACCCCTGAATCTAGACTAGTGTAGCTGAGTGAATAGGATGGAACATCTCAAAGAATTCTGTCACACTGCCAACCCTTCCTCCTCCTCCTCCTCCTCTTCTCTGCTGGAGGCAGTGCCAATGAGTACCATATTTGAGTGTGAGCAGAGCCATCCAATCTGGGAACATGCAGAACTACTACACAACATGAAACTGTGCAAAGGGTCTCTTAGCTAATGAATACCACCTGCAGTCCTGAGTCATGAGTCCAGGAGGACTCCCAGATTGCACATGAGGTCTGTCTGGGATGCTGCCAACCACCCAGCACCAAAGATGACTAGTCCTGGACACAAACCCAAAGTTCATCTGAAGATTGTTGTTCTCCATCTAGACTCTAGCAACATCTCTTTTTGCAAAAGCAGGCAAGAATTGTGCAAACCTTGAGCATTTCAGAGTGTTCTGATTCCAGTGTAATCTTTGGGTACAAGCTTCCATTATGGCTTGTCAGTGGCTGATTGAAAGGACGGGTTGATAAACTGCAACCTAGTTTGAGAGACATGTGCAAGGGCAAGCTGACCATACCATAGGATAGAGCGCCCTAAAGAAGCCATAATGGCATTTTAAAAGTTTGGGGACACCCTCCTTCTCTTCCTCGCAGGAGCTGTTCCAAGATCTTTTGGAAGTGGAACTGTGTGAGCTCCCATTTTGCCTGTCAAGGATAGGCTGTAAACATTAGGAAATGGTGTGTGATGTTTTTCCTTTCTCTTCCATCTCTCTTTCCTTTCATGTGGTCTCTTTAATTGTAAACCTGGAAGCCAAATCTTTTTTTTTTCTTTCTTTCTGATTCTGCAACACATTCTGGTAGCCAGAGGATATGCTATAATGTTCTCAATAAACACGGAATAAATATACTATGTGATATGGGATAATGACTCACAATTCGGAAATCATCTTTGGCTGGGAAAGGAAGATTTCCCCCCATTGTGCCTAAGCCTAAATTAAAATATTTGTGATTTGTTGACTTTAAAAATAAAATAAAATTCCGGAGCTCATCATAGAGATATAATACAGAAAATCTCTGGAAATAAACCCTATATAAATAAGGAAGGCATTGCCTAGAATTTGTTGGCTAAGCACTGCTGAAAGATACATAAAATACATTTGAGTTACACAGGCAAATTCTAAGTAGCTTTTCTTGGCTGAAATATATTGCCTGTCATCACTAAGCATGGCTTGTTGTGTTTGGATGACTTCCCAGGCAAAGTTTCTCTGAAGCAGAACATTAACCTTTGGCTTAACCCAGACAATATTTTTTCGTTCCTTCATGACAAGAAATGCACAGATTTTATTTAGTGGGTCTGTGGAATCCAGATGCTACCATCCTGTGTTCACGTTCAGGGAGAAACCTGTTTTCACCCCACTCATAAAGCAATACATAGGTATGTGTGTGTGTGTGTGTGTGTGTGTGTGTGTGTGTGTGCATTGCATTGCAATCATGAGTGTTGTGTGGAGGATTGTTGCAGCCTATTCAAATTTGTGTTGCATCTGTCACAAGAGCAAGGACAAAAAATCCCTGTTCTGGTCTACTGCACCTTCAATAAATATGCATTGATTTTGTACTTCTTAATTATGCCATTGTGTAGCATTGGAATGGATAAATTTGTTGGCTTTTTTCCTTTGATTTTCATATTTTGATTCATCACAGCACCCACTTGAAATTTAGAAAAAAAAAATTACACCAACATTGGGATATCCTAGGGGGATCAATTCTGCAAATTTACATCTTTTTTAGCAGCTTTGCCTAATGGAACCATTTGTAACAAGCATGGGTTTTTTTTACACAATGACTTTTACTGCATTGTTTTCATGCGTTGATACATTTTTGGGTGGAATATTCTACCATGGGTATTAAAAAAACTGATCAATTAGATTGTGAAACTTAGAGAGCGGCAAATTTTGAAACATAACTAATCTCTTCTTTTGTTTCAAAGTATAGAATTGGGTAAATTTGCATTCAAATATAAACTGAATTAATTTCGCACCAATCACAATATAAATTGACTTCCACAATACAGCTGCTTATGCAGGAACCAAGAATCACATTTAACATCTTTCTGCCTGTGTGAATGTGTGTGCGTGCACACATGCACGTGCTAAGGACTTCAGTGTCAGTGGAGCAACATCTTAACATGTGGGCAATGGGTTAATGGGGAGTTTTGTAGATTCATTCCCCAACCAACATCTGCTCAATTTTCCAAGGATTGATCCGACTGTTGTGACCCAGGCCCAAGTAGGTAGTAGTAGATGCAATCAGTTCAAAAACAAACAGACTTTATTAGAACAGCTGAGAATTGACTCATTCTCAGCGTAGTCCAAGCTAAATCAAAACAAATTCTTCATAACACAATTCTTCAGTCTTATTACCAATCTTGGTCTAATTAGGCAAACTGCCAAAGGTTTTTCTTGGCAAAAGTTCAAAAGCAGAAGATGCCAACAAGAAATAAATGCAGCAAGACAAGGCGCAAGTCTATCAACGTCGTTTTCTGACAAAGAGCCCAAATGCCATTGCTGGTCTTTTAAGCCTTATGGGAGGCGCCAATCATCTCTTGGCCCTACTTCCGAGTCGTTCTCTTTGCTTTAGCTGCTCCTGCCTTCTGGCAGCTCTTCTGATGCGTGCATTAGGAACAGGCTCCTCCTATTCCTCTGCCTCACTACTGTCAGCCTCTGGAGGCTCCGCACCTCACTCTGCGATGGCCCTGGTCCCATCTCTGCCTCCGACACAGAGCCCTCATCCGGGCCTTCCCCAGCCTCCAGGACTGGCCCATATTCTTCATCAGCCTCATCATTGTCCGACTCCGCTGCCAGTTCTGCAGGCTGCTGGCGGACCACAACACTGAGAGGGCTCCCTAAGGCTGCAAAAATGAGATATTTAGAGATTGCAGGTTATCCACTTTTGCTCCGCAACAAAATTACATCTTCTTCTAAATTTATCTGATCGATTTAAATTGCTGCAAAGAAACCACCTGTATAGAATTAGAGGAATACAGTGGAAGAGGTTGTCATAGTACTGTACAAAAAAAATCCTACTTAACTAATGTGGAAGGAAGGCCTGTACCCTTATCTTGTTCTCTAATTAAAGCTTTCAGGAGATGTAACTTCCTTGAAATAATGGAACAAGCAATCTGAATCATATTCTGCTATAGCAAAGCTTTTTCTGTAATTTTTTTTTTAATTTTGAAAAATTGTAATAGCTCAGAATTCTCTGAAAAATCATATATCCATAATTTGTACTGGAAATCATGTAGAATTATTGATTTAGGTCTGGGTGATCTAACCCTAATCTTTGAATGAAGGACGGGGATCTTATATAGAGCTTCAAAACGTAGAAAAAATATTGCAAAACTTTGGAAGATGACATATTGAAAATTACCACATATTTTTAAAAAATAAATCATATTAGGCATTTTATTAGAATGCCTAATATGCTTTTTAAATCCTTTTTTACTGATAGCATTTTTGTATTGTTTTTAATGTATTAATGCACATTAATATACACAAAAAAACAAACCATGAGTCACATATGCAAGATGGGCAATTCATGTAAATTCAGTGAATGGATGGATGGATGGAAGGAAGGAAGGAAGGAAGGAAGAAAGGAAGGAAGGACTTGTCATGAGACAGGTAACTTATTATGTAGCATATATTTAATCTATTAAGCTTGCATTAACTGCAGAATTAACAAAATCTATAGTCAATATTTTAATGCAAAATAAGGATCAATTCCTTGAAAGGAGGAACTAGTAGTCTAAACTGACCAATTAATCCCTTGGCTGGCTTTGCTCTTAGCAAGGATATGTAGCTTTTTGAAGTGTTGAAAACATCTCAAAAGTGCTCTCATTAAATGACTGCCAGGGTGCACATAACCAGTCACAGAACATTTTTGGAATAAAATTATAGATTCCATAGTAAGTGTCAATGCAACAGACAAAATATGTTTGAAGATTGAATAGCTCTGCGTATGTTTTGATTTCTCCTTGCCTCTGTACTCAGGTTGAGTGTGCCAGGTATCTATTGATTAAAATCATATTGAATTAAAAATTCCAATACTGTACATAAAATGAAACACATACAAATGCTTCCAATCAGGAGACATATACTTTGATCCATTCAGAAAATGTCAGATTCAGAGAAGACTGGTTTAAATGCCTTAAATTCTTGGGAAACGCTTTGCATGAAGCGCTTAGGCTTTCCTTTCTGGCTTAGCTGTTGGATTTTCAATATATTTTGATTAATATATAAGAAGGTTTAAGTGAGAAACAGCATTGAATGAAGGTAAATCATGTTCTTTTATGATGCCGATACCTTTCTCTCCCTCCCTCTCTCTCTCTCTCTCCTTCTGTGTGTGGGTTTGTGCATAGCCTTGTATTTTAATATTCACTATGACAAAATTATCAGAGCTGGGGAATGCCAGTCTTTTGCAACTCAGCAAATCTCTAATGGGTATCTAGCTGCCAAATAAGCCTTGTCTTTAGTTCTGTGTATGTTACCACCTCCTTAGATAAACATGGGAAGATAATACATGATTTATCTTAGTGTGGGAAACTGTTGAAGGCAAACCGATCACTCCAAAACAAGCTACACTGCACAAACAGCAGTGACCGTAAGAGCAGGAAGGTTAAAGATAAGATAAAGACTTCATTCTTTTTTTTTTTTTAAAGGGCGCCTAACATGTCCAAAATCCAAGAAAGCTTTGGTTTCTGAGTTTTCAAAGTTCCATGCAAACAAACACCTCATTCCAATGTCATCCTGGAAGAGTCCTTAAGAATTTAGGGGTGTACCAAGGAACCTATCATGCTACAATGTAAACAATTTATCTAGGATCCAGGAAAGCTCCTTTATCATAAATTCAGAATACTGTCATACTTCTTTTTTGGCTACATGGTTAAAATGTTGGTGGACCTAATTCAGATACAGAATCAAGGGTGGCTGTTTGTGTGGCTGCACGGAGACTTGAAGAGCTGGGATTTAAGCAGGAACACTAGATCTTCTTGACTAGGTCTTTCAGTGTAACTAATCATGAGGAAGAGAAGATTTTTACATTCCTTTCTAGCATGGCTAAAACCATGTTTTCACAGAATTAACATTGCAATTTAAAAGTGTCCATAATTACATTTTTGAAACTCAACTTGGTTGGCTCCAATAAATGACTGGCTTGCATCAAGTATAGCGATTTTTGGAACAATGAAACTAGGACAGTAACTTTCAGTTTATAGGAATCAGATCTTGATACTTATGCAAAGTAAAATCTATTACATAAAACTCAAGTAGAACTTATTATCTTTGAGACAGCGGCCCTAACCCTCTAGTCTTCATGTTATATATGAACCAAGATTATTTACAAACAGTCCCTGCAAAAGTGTTTAATATATCCAAGGCAATTCAGTATAAAATTAAAGTTAAATTCTATAAGGATTTCAGCTGAACTGAAAAGAACCATGAACATTAGTGAATTAAAAAGAAATAGAAATTCAGTGTTCATGGGTCTGTCTTTCTCATTATAATTTCAACTCTGCCTTTCTCAGTCTCCATATATTGGTTCTCAGTTCAGTTAGATTCCTTCATCTGCTGCAAAGATCTTTCAAGTTGAAACAGACTAATTCAGTTCCTACAAGATGGTTCCACCTCTACTACTTCTATGTCAACTAGCTTTGATTAGATTTGCAGCTTTTATTTTATTTTTATTTCTGGTTTGGGGGGGAGATATTTATTCATTTGTTAGATTTAAACCCCATTTTCAATCAGGAGTTCAAGGTGGCTCCCCCCTCTTAGTCTTCCCCACAACAAAACTGTGAGGTAGGTTGGGCTGAGAGAAAATGACTTACCCAAAGTGATCCCATGAATCTTTGTGACTGATGGTGCCAGAACCAGTGTTGGTCACTATGAAAAGCTCTTATCCAAAGTAATCTTAGAGTGAATTCTCTAGTTCTATCTGTCTCCATTTTTGTAGAACCTGCCTGTTTGCACATGTTCAGCCTCTTGTTTTATGAAAACCATACTGTTTAAGATGGCTGAAAGAAGAGAAAGTAGGTTTAGAGAAGCAACAAAAAGAGATGATTTTGCCAAATTGTTGTGTTGTTACCGTCCTACTATGGAGGTCATTGATTTGTTTAAAGCCAAGATCATTTGCTTTTCTCACACTGATGAGTAAAGGCTCCAGCAAGCGAGGGATAAAAAACACACCCTCATTTTGTTATTCTGTACACAACCACTCAACCTGAGAGCAAGGAGCAGGCATTCGCGGGGAAAAAAAAAAGTCTTGGGAGTCTACTTCAGATCTAAGTGGAAAAGAGCCTGATATTTCCCAGAACAATTACTTGAAGTAGTTCCTCATTATTTTTAATAACATCTTTACCAAGGCATTTTATGCTGTAGATATTTAGGCAGTCCGGTAAAGCCTGTGTTCTCTTACCTCACTGAAAATTCTGAATTTACCCAACGGTTGATTCAAATGACCACTTGAAGACAACAATATATTTTGCTGTACAAATGCAGTTGAACATATAAGTTCTCTATCTTTATTTTATTGCTCAAAATAAGATTTTGGTTTTGTCAAATATATCGCAAACCTACCCCCTCCCCCACATTTTTGGACAGACTTCCAAAATTTTTCCAATTTATAGATTTGATTTCTGCCTGGGCAAGTGCTATGTGATGTTGTTAAAGTCTGATTGGGAGAGAGAGAGAGTGAGAGAGATTCCTCGCAGAATAAGTTGTGAACTGATCTTTCTTTGCTCTTAGAAAGAATGAAATGTCTTGGCCATTTCCCCAATCTTGTTAATTCAGGGCAATAGCTTTGCATAATTTCATATTCTGTTTCATTTGTATCTTAGGTTGCTATAGTCATAATAACAAACGTGTAAAAAGTGGCAATTCAAGCAGGATAATTTCTTTGGTGATGGTTTGGGATATTAAGTGACATTTTGGGAAGGCAATATGCTTCCCACTACATATAATAAATTAAATGTTGTTGTTAGCATTCCAGGCACAGTTTTTTATTTGAATAATGCAACAGCCTGAGAAGAAGCTGAATGTAAATCATTCATGAATAAAGTCTTTCCTGTTTCTCTCTACTTTAAACTATTTACTGTAAATAGGATAGTATAATCTCTCATGTAATGCGATCAGTGCTTAATTGCGGCACAAAGCAGCAGTGCTACAGCATAATATAGTCGAAGTTACGTTAACAAAACAAGATCTTCCCAAAGCAAATTGTTTTACATAAAAGATCTGCCCTTAAACAATTCTGCTCCTTAAGAATTTTATTAAACTTCAGGTTCACACAGCAAATCAGTTTTTTCAAAAATATGACTCTGGAAAATACAGTATTCTTGTTAAAGTGGATCAGATCTGACCTTCCTGAACTGACAGAGAATTTTACATATAACAAATGCCCTACTGTATTGGAACTGGAATAATTTTAACCGTTGCCGATTGGTTTGGATTCCTGAGCATTGTTCTACTATAACTCTAGAAAAATGTGCTTTTCAAATCAGTAGGTCACCCGTGTGTGCCTTTTAATCAGTTTTTGATTCCAAGCAACTGCCTGGATAAATCACTTGTTTAAAACTAAGATTTCAGAGATAATTTGCCATTGTTTACTTCCTAGGGCTGAGAGAAAGCGACTAGCCCAAGGTTACCCAGCTGGCTTTGTGACTCAAGCAGGATTAAAACTCATGGTCTCCCAATTTCTAGCCTGTTGCCTTAATCACTACACCAGACTGGCTCTTTTTACTTCATCATCTTCTTTTTCCTAGCGTATTCCCACAGGTGCAGGGTCTGCTTTTCTGATCATTGAATGCCAGTTTGCATGGTCAGTTGTGTCTCCAGGGTGCAGGCCCACGGCTTGCTTATCTTTGTTGATGGTGTCTTGCCATCTCTGTTTTGGACTCTGGCATTGACTTTTAGTTGGTGGGCAGTCTTGGCAACGGTGGAAGGTGCTGCTCTCTGGACATGTCCATACGCCTTCTCTCATATTCTCTGTAATTGGTGCCACACCAAAATGCTGTCGAATGGTGTCATTTGTGATGTGGTCAAGAAGGGAGATGCCCGATATCCAATGGAGCATTTGCATTTCCATGCCATGGAGATAGCTTTTTGGTCCCTGTTGTTGCTGTCATTGTTGTTCCATCTTAATCAAATCAGTTTTTCCCCAATCTGATATCTTGATATTTTAGAATTACAGTTGCAGAATTCCCACCCAACATTGCAAAAATATGTTGGGAATTCCAGCTCCCATACATCTAAAAGGATCTGTGCAAAGGCTAATGAAGTGCTGTCCAGCTAGGTTTGAGCAGGCAAAAAAACAAACAAAAAACAAGCTACATTAGTCTGGAATTTGTAGTTCCCAATAACTCACTTTCTACCTTGTCCCTACTATAAACAATATACTCTCCTTATAATTCATTTGTACTCTCAAACTGGAGACCCAAAGGATTAACTTTGTCTGGGCCCCATACTAAAAGCATCAAGCCATCCCCTCCTAAGGAGCGAGTTATATTACTGTGTATACCAAATGTCAGCCCTTTGACATAGTCCAAACAAGAAGCACCAACCACGAGTACCAACACAACCTTTACTGTGAGTTCACATTAACAGAATCTTGCAAGTCAGAAAATACACCTCTCTCCACCCTTCATCTTTATAGGGAGGCATCCTTTGTGAGACATTTGCTGTGCACCCATTTCTTCTATGGGCTCTGCTGCCTCTTATCTGATTATAATCTAGACTGTGGCTCTGCCTTCCTCTCAAGAACATTATCACAAATCTTTGAACACAGCAAAGTTTACATTTTGGACTTAGGGGGCTACTGATTTGAAAGAGGAGTTAAAGAGGCCATCTATGTTAAAATTGAACAGCCCTCCCTCAACAGAAAATTAAAAAATGTCAATTTTGAACAATAAATACAATAGGGCTGGATCTGAAACCTAGACCTCAGTGTATAAGTGGTTTGAAAATGGGCTTGATCTGCAGTGAACATTCATCACACCAGTGTGAGGCACTTGACAGAGAATAGCAGCTAATGGAGATCCAAATCCTTCCACTTCATAATGAACCTTGGAGAAGGGCCAGCACATAATGGTACAACATGTAGGATTCAATCTGGACCAGGTCCAGTTAGTGATGGAGGAATCTGAACAGATGGTTCCAGTCAATGGAAACCAGGCAAGGGCAACCTATGATCTGTGAATTGTACATCATCCCTGTTGGTTTGAACTCCTGCAGCTCCTTAAGATGATGCTACCAAAAGAGCATCATTTTCCAGAATTAGAAATAAAATACTGTAGTTGTGCTGACAAAGCACTAGCGTTAAGTTTCCTAAATCCAAACAGTTTTCAAAAGGGAGGGGAAATGAAATCATCCCCACCTATAACACATGATTTTTACCATCATGTCACCTTCAACCTTCACCTGCTAAAACATTAGAAAAAATGTGCAACTACAAAAAGACTGGATCAATATTGGTGCATAGAAGATATGCAATCCACCCATGAGAAAAGAAATAGGGTTGTCAGAAATTTACCCTTGTGAAATTGTGCTTAGCAGGTATAATTCCTAACATTCATGGATTATAGGGGTTTTAACTTGACCTATTTCATTACTGATGCTTGCCAGTGTTTGGCAACTGTGAAACAGTAGGACTGCCCTAGAGATGAACCTTGGATTTGAGTCGTTGTGAATGGCTCCCTCCGTATCAACCCAGCTATGCATTAAGTTCTGCCTTGAAAGATCACTGTTTTCAGAATAGATAATAACTAGGCTTTAAGGTGGAAAGATACGGCTGAGAAAAAAAATAGATTGAAATAACTAATTCTATCATTTCTACTCTTCTTCTTTATCAACTGTCCCTTTCCTCCAGCTTTCTATATTAGAGAGATGGACTCTGCATCTTAACCTCTACATATAGAATGTGCTAGCTGGTACTGATTTAATTAATTTGATTTAGCTGGTTTGTTGTTGAGGGAAATCCAGGGAGAAGAATCTATTAGGCTCTTGCCTTTTGATTCTTGTTTCTTATGCAGCTTGTTTCTGAGCGGCTTTCTTTTTGTTTAAAAACAACTGTGTGTTGTATCTCCGAAGTTTTTTGCATATATGCACATACGTATGAATAAATGCATTACAATCAATTAATAAATAGTTAATAATGCCTACTTTAAGAGCTCCAGTTTCTTCTGGGTGTGAATTTATAGCAACTTAAAGTCAATTTTTGGCTAAAGTCAATTTTATGTGGCTATTTGGCATATTTCCACAAATTATCCATAGAAATTCTCCAGCCTCACTTGGCTATCTTCTACTTGACCAAAAAAATGGTTGAATTTATTCAAAATCCTAATACAATCATTTTCAACCCTGAAGATTTCTTGGCCTACCGTTCATTTTTAAATAGATGTTTTCAATTAATTTTAATGTTTGGTATCCCCCCACTTATTTTTTTTAAAAAATGCTTGCACTAAGTTATTTTGCAATGATGCTTCAGGAATTGCATCATCATAAACATCAGCATTTAATTTTTCCTTCAGTTAGCATTTGTCCTTAATCTCCAGGTGCTAGCTGGTCAGGATTTTTTTAAAAAATAAAACATAATTCAATATGGTTTTGTTCAGATGTTATAACTGTTACTGACTAGCAGGAGGTATAGTACATCCAGTTGCATCTTTATTGAGACCCATTAGACACGGTTAGTTTCCATATGTTCAAGTCCTACCAAGGAGATGCATTATAGCAGGGGTGTCAAACTCGATTTCATTAAGGGCTGCATCAGGGTTGTGTTTGACCTCGGGGGTGGTGTGGTGTGGCCAGGATGGGTGTGACCAGTTTGATGTCACTCGTGTCAGGGGCGCTCCTGAGCACTCTGCCAGAGAAAATGGGCTCCTGAGCTCCGTTTTTGCTGGTAGACGCACCGTGGGCTGGTCCTTAGCTGTTTCAGGGTGGCCCCATGGACCAGATCTAAGAACCCTGCAGGCCAAATCCAGCCCACGGGCCTTACGTCTGACATCACTGTACTATAGCATCTATGGTTTTGCTCACATTTTCTGTCTCTAAGGGATGGGAAACCTTTATGTAGCCCTCCTTTTAATGCATGAAGGATGGTGGTAGGGATGCATTGAAGAGTTTGGATTAATGAGCCTAGTCCTGCCCTATTTCTCATGCAATTCTAATTGCCCAGCCACTTTCTCCTCCAGTACAATAGTGGGGGTGAGCAGAGAAGCTCCTCATCACCTTTTAAAAGCATCAGAGTTGTGCACCATATTGATTCTGGCTTTAGAAGAAAGAACATTGTAGGATAAATGGGTTGTGCTTTCTTACCATGTCTGGGTTATTCAGTGGTTGTAGCTGCAAAGCAATCCAGCACATGCAAAGCCAGTAAATTTATAGTTCACTTAATTCAATCTATCATCTCAATTCAGTGGGCCAAATGAAAAATGCACCATATTGTTCCCTTCTTTTGCATATGAATGGCAAGGGAACAACGGAGGAGAAGTCTATTTAGTTATGAACACTCCATCCACCTTTTCACTGGCCTGTAATCCAAGGTCTTAGCAGCTAATGAAGCCAGTAAACATACAGTTACTCTTTAATTGTCCTCCCCTTTCCTATACATTAATCTATCTGTTGAGACTCAGCACCATCTATTCAGGATTTTACAAAATATGTATTTGTGGGGTGAAAGGATAAATTGAAGGAATTGGAAGGAAAGATGGTCCCAGGGCATTTATGTCCTGATGTTGAAATAATGGGCGATTTGAATGTGAAGTACAGATACAGCTTCTCAGTAGTGTCTCTCTCTTACAGTACTAAGATATCTCCTCTTCTAGAGTGCCTTTTAAAACTACATTGTACCTTTCTGTGGGGTTTTCATTTGTAGAGATTTTGTTGAACATTCCCTGAAGCTGGATGAAGGTTTCAAGGCTCCATGTATCCCTCTATTCATCTCTGCATATTAAGGAGGCAGATATATTCTTGACTTAAGCAAGTAACACTTGCCAAAATATCTACCCTTGATTTGGAGCAATGGCTTGTTGACATTTTATTTATTTATTTATTAAATTTATATGCCGCCCAAATCTCCTAAAGGCAATTCTAAAGCCGGCTTACAATCAATTAAAAGCAACAAGATGAATCATTTAAAACAATAAATAGTAGCACAAAAATTGAATGAAAACGAACAAAGATGGGTGGGAAGGAAGAAGGTGGGGAAGGATGGACATGGGGAGAAGGTGGGGGTTTAATCTTAGTCCATTAACCGTCTCCAGAATGACATGTTCCCATTAGAATTCTTCGACTGACAGGTTCTACAGTACTCCCCTTCTGCCAGTGTGAATGGGGTGGACCAATTCCATTGGGGTGAAACCGTTCCTCAGATAGCCTGGACAAATGTCATGAAAGGCTTTATAGGTAATAATCAACATTTTGATTTGGACCCAGAAGCAAACTGGCATCCATAGAAAAGTGGTGTTTTGTGGGCCACCCTAGAGGCCTCAAGAACTGTTCATGTGGCTGCATTCTGCACCAGCTACAGTTTCCCGATAGTCTTCAAGGGTAGTTCCATGTAGAGCAAATTGCTATAGTCCAAGCATGAGATGACTTGGGCTTCAATGACTGAGCGCATACCATATTTTTCGGAGTATAAGACATATCATTTCCCCCCAAAAAAGAGGGTGAAAATCTGGATGCATTTTATACTCCGAATGTAGCCCCGCCCAGCTTCTCAAATGGAGGTTTCAGAGGCTGAAAAAAGCATCAGAAAGAGGCTTTTTATCCCTGAAGCTCTGTTTAGGCGGCTTTCAGAGGCAGAAAAACGTTTTTTTTTTCTGAAACAAGAGTTTCAGAAGTTTCAGAGGCAGAAAAAAAAAAAAGGCACAGAGCTCACAACCAAGGAACCTGTTGATAAAATTCACCTCTGGGAACAGCTGATTGGGGGTATTCTGGGAGGCCAATCCACCTGCCAATCAGCTTTTTTCTTATTTTCCTTCCCAAAAACTAAGGTGCATTTTATACTCCAGTCAGTGCATCTTATACTCCAAAAAATACGGTACGTACTGTTTGTCAAGACTGAGTTAGTAATTTTGCAACTATGAGACAAAAGATGAAGTAAACATTCAAAAATAGGGTTAAGGTTTCAGAATTCCAGGTCTTTTTAAATGTATTGCTACATTTATTAATGTTAAAATTGGCTGTATTTCATTTGATAATATATTATAATTTGGGATTAGAGGATTACTTAATTCCTTATGTCCTAATGTCACTATTTTGGCCAGTCCTGTTGGTACTTATCTCCAGACTTTTACAATATTAATATTTTGGTTTTTATTCTGTCCTATGCTATCCTTGCTTCAATATCAAGAACTAAAGCTGTCACATTGATATCTTAGTACTCTAGCTTGTATAATGTTTGGCTTCTTGTTCTTAAACAAGCGTACATTATTTATTAGGGTTCTCTGAGAAATGCTTTATACTGCGATGCTTTGGGAAAAGCGTATATACTAGAGTACGGTAGCAGCCTGGTCATATATGTCACTGTTACCATGAATTTTACAGATGTACAGAATAAGGTAGTAAAGAGGCACATTGCTGAAGAAGAAATGAATGCAAAATTGAGTCACATATATAAAATCCTGTATCCTATAAAACATATATATATATATATCCTATAAAACCAGGATGAACTATAAAATTGATCCGTATGTATACATACTCAAACATGCCTAAAAATCCATTCATATGTGCGCAAAGTCCAGTAACCCCAAAAAGGGCATGCTGAATAATGCCCTGTAAAAAGTAACTATAATAAGTAATCTTATTCTAGGTTGGAATTTAAAAGTAGGTAAGAGAATAGTTGTTTTCAGCAGTTACTAAAAATATATTTCTTTCAAGAATTCTAAAAATAGAAAGGAAATAGAAAGAAAAGAAAAGCCTTTGGTGGCTCAACAGACTAATGCAGTCTGTTATTAACAGCAGCTGCTTGCAATTATTGCAGGTTCAAGTCCCACCAGGCCCAAGGTTGACTCAGCCTTCCATCCTTTATAAGGTAGGTAAAATGAGGACCCAGATTGTTGGTTCAATAAAAGTTGACTTTGTATATAAATATACAAATGGATGAAGACTATTGCTTGACATAGTGTAAGCTGCCCTGAGTCTTCGGAGAAAGGTGGGATATAAATGCAAAAAATAAATAAATAAATAAATAATAATTTGTTAGTCTTTCTTTAGCCTAACACTATTTCAGAATAGTGGTTATCTGAAGGATACAGCCTTATGAAAGGGACCACTAAGAATGAAATAAGAACTTGTTAAATCATTTCTTTCTGTTCCGTATTCTGTTTCTCGCAGTAACTAGCCAGATGTTTCTAGGGAACCCACCATGAAAGTACAAAGCAAATATTCTCCAAGTATTATCTCTCTTCCAGCAGCTACCATTGGTGACCAACTGGAATGTGGGGCAAAATATTGAATTAATTAGCTATTGAATTAATTAGCTATTGAATTAATTAAGCATTGAATTTAAGCGATCTATTCATAGTTCCAATCATCCAACTGTGCCTCACTCTAATTTGCCCTGTTTTATTCAGTCTCACCCAATTTTCTGGTAATTCTGGCCAAATTAGGATCATTGCTTGGGCAGAGCCCTTTTGCTCTAATAATTTTGCATTTCTACAAGCCAAGTTTGTTAATATCTTATTTTATGAACGGATGGCAGTCTTTTGTTCAAATAATAGTCAGCATCCGGAGAGCTGAGTTTGGTATGAGCGCTTGACATGGGTCATAAATTTGTGTAACATTCTTTTAAGACCATATAATGCGTTGCCCGTTGTTTTATCCTGCAGCAATTCACTCCGGACATTAAGGCAAACATGGAAAGGAATCTACCAGATTTTTCTTCTCATTCATTTCGTGAAGGTTGTGCAGGAAAATGACTTGAACAAATGTGCCTTTGGTTTACGGAGAAATCACATTCAGCTGGCATTCATTTTTCAAACACAAAAATAACCCAGGATTCATGAAATGCATTACTCCCAGTAAACTATTCATTTGATAATGTTACTATGGTTACAGCTGTGTTGCATACTTTCCTATTATTTATTATCATTATTTCTTTTCGTTCATTACAGCTTCACTATAAGTGGTGCTTTGCTTTTCAAATCTTGCCCTTTTTTTTTTAGATTCTTAGCGTATCAGCATAGATTTAATATTCAGTACAGATCTCAAAATGACATCAGCATTGTCACTGCATAAGTGCCAAACTAGCATTTCTTAAGGAAGAGCCATTCAGCCTTCCTCTGGTGCTTTTGATTTCCATTCTGGTAGCTGCAGAGAAGGCAAACTGATGAACGCACCATAAAACATACTGTCCACTCTTATTTTGCCACCTATTGCTGACGTATATTACCATTAATAATAATAAAAAAGGATTGTTGCAAGTAGAATTTCTGCCACCGCTGTAGAATACAAGTGCTTCCTTGGAGTATTGATTGGTACATGTTTAAACAGTATTTGTGAAGCCTATAACTGAGACTGCAGTACAGACTTCAATTAATTTCTATTTCTTTCATTATATGTTTTTGTAATTGAAGAATGGCCTTGCTTTGGTTGATTGGTTAGCTTAATCTCCAATAATAAAAGGGTACTGGGCCAGACATAATACAGCAGACAAAGCCAACACAAAATACAGAAGCAACAGACTCTTCAGCTACCCTGCAGAGCAGTGTAACTTTATAGCAGGTAAATTGACAAAATTTACCAAATAGCAGGTAAAATGAGTATTTAGCAGCTCCCTCCTCCCTTTGTTTTATTTATTTATTTATTTATTTATTAATTAATTAATTAAATTTGCTACCCATCTTGAATCAAAACAACTCTGAGCAATTCCACCCAGAACTAAGCTGGTTTAAAGTCCTGGATCTTGAAGCTTTATGCACCCAAAGCCATTTGGCCTTGCCAGGATTCAGCCGAAGCCTATTGTCCCCCATCCAGTCCCACAAAGCCGCCAGGCACCACAAGAGGACAGCAACGGCATCACTTGGATCACCAGGGGTGGAGATACAAAGTTGAGTATCCTCAGCATATCTCAACCCCTTTTTTCAAGCTGAGTCATTGTTTCTTCACGTGAATCAACTACCATGTTTTTCATCTCTACTGTGTGTTGGGTAGTTTTTACCTAAAATATCAAATATCTGATTCTGTTAATTAAGTTTATGACTGAAGTTATCTACTAAGATTTTTATCTACATAAATGTATCTGCATAAATTCAGTCATCCCACAAAACTTACATACCATGGGAATGGCGTTTTGAAGTGGTAAGAAACTCAGTTTGATTCCCACCCCACTTAAAAAAAAAGATTTCACCAATAAAGGCTACCTGATACCTGTCTCAACATGTTGCTTTTCCTCAAAAGGGGAAGAAAACTTTCATTTCCATTGTCTTCTCAATTTTGAACTCACAGTAAATCAAATATAAGATACCACTGGCTAGCAATTTAACCAAAAACTACTTTTCCAATTTGGTACTCAAAAGATTAATAAGTTATGAAAAAGCCTAAGTCATAATTCAGCATTTTGCTGTGTTAGTTTGATATATTGAGATCTCAAATAGATTATTCTTCAGTTAATTTCAAATTTGAAGACATCTAAAGTCGCAGCCGCAATTCTTTTCTCTACTCAATTATCTTTCCCTCGGTGCTTTGAGGAATGAACCCAAGCAATGGATGGAATAGGGAGTGAGAATTATTGAGTGCTATTGTCAAAAAATATAGACAAATGGTTATGGGGAAATATGTGCTAAGGGACTACCTCCGCTACTTGTTCTTTTGAAATAAAAGTTGGGAAAGCAGCATGTATGATCAGGACATCTTTAGTTGGCCATACTCAGTGCTTCATTCTTTCCTGGAGAATGTCAAATATGGGGAACATATTCTTGTTGTCCAATGATTCGTGGGATACTTTTCTGTTTTTAATAAAGGGAATCCAGCAAGGAGAAATGGGCCTTTCATTTGGCTTGCTTGACTACAATGCCTAGGCTCTACTTGCAAAACAACTATCAATTTTGAGGGGGAGGAGCTTGGAAGCAATCTATTTTTGTAGCTTTAGCAGGCCTGTCAAACTGGCCAGACGTGTCACATGCAGGCCATGCCCACCCTGACTCCGCAAAGGCAAAAAATGTTACAATACATCATGATATGCCACGTGACATGATTGAGTTTGACACCAGAGCTTTAAAGAGAAGGCTGATTACTCACGATCTTGGCAGTGTCATGCTTTGGTATACTTGAGCTATTATAGGCCGCTGAGCGTCTGATTTTGATCTGTTGTGCCTGAATATTTTGAGCAGCCACATTGCACATTCCCCCCCTCCCCCTCCATCTTGCTGTGGCTTTACTGAACAAAATCATTTGGGGGTGGAGAACAATTTTATGTTGTGTATCATGAAGGTGTTATAAGACCAAGATGAGTAATTGGTAGAATTTGTGTATTTTATAGTTGAAAAAACTTCTAGAGACTCTTGTAAATGAGGTAATTTGTCACTAAGTAATACTTGTCCCCTATAAAGGGTACTATTAATGATAGTTAATAACAGTTGGCTGGAGGGAATAAGCTCTGATAAAGCCATACATTAATTTTATGGATGAACACTTAAATACACTTTTTATATATTCCTAGGGATCTTCAATGTGGCTTTTCCACTTTTACATAGAAAAATATAAAACTAAGAATTTTTTAAAATACTTGATATTGCTGTGGTGAATTTTAGAGAGGAATTTTACATACTGTATACAGTATTTATAGGCTGAGTTCTGTTAATTCTGTCTCTTTCTCTCCCTCTCCCTTTCTCTCTCATACACACACAGTCATTCTCTCTCTCTCATTTTCTCTCTCACACATACCATTTTTCCAGTTTATGAAGTTAAAACTTTTATAGAATAAACCCAAACTCCATCAGCTCCCTCGGCGTCTCCCCACCTTCCTTGGGGTGGTGGCCGTGGCCGTGGCGGACGCTGCGGGCCTTTGGGTCTGGCGGCGGTGGCGGCGGTGGCGGCGGCCCCCCCCCAGGGGCTAGGGGCCTTTTTTCCAACGGTGCTGGATGGGACTTGGCCGGACTTCTCTCCCTGGAGCCTGGCGCTTTCCTCGGCTTATCCTTCGGACTTCTGTTGGGGCCTTGCTGGTCCTCTGGTTGGGGTGATGGCCACGGCGGCCGCGCTTGGCTTCCGGGTATCGGCGACGATGGCAGCGGCGGCGGATGGCCCCCCCACTCCCAGGGACTGAGGGTTTTCGATCAATGCCTGAGAACGGTTTTTTCCATCAATGCCAGAGAGGAGGAGAGACGAGAAGATCGACCGCTGAGTGGTAGTGGCGGAGGGTCAGATGTTGCCATCTGGAGGGTTTCGCCCCTCGGAGGAGGACTCGGAGGTGTGGCTGGCCCTCTTTTAGACCCTCGGCAGCTCGGCCTAGGACTGTTCAAGATCAGGCCTGGAGCAGGCCTGGAGCAACTGGGTATGGAGTCCCTGACACCAAGGCCCATATTGACTTTAACACCAATTGACTGACTTGACGGAGAATGGCTAGTCATCTGTACCTGGGGCAAGTGGTACCTGGGGCAAGTGGGACCGTTTGGGTTAGAGGGCAGAATAACGGCCCCATGGAGCCCTGGAAGTCCACGGTTCATCCCGCCAGCCAGAGAGCCTAACCTTGCTATAATAACCGCGCTACAATAACACCTTGACATTTTGACCGGCCTGGATGGACTGCTGACCGTTTTGTATTTTATTTACTTATGCGAAGATTTTCAACCGCGGACCTCCTTGCCCTGCGAGACTCCCCTCTCTCGCAGGTCTGGCCCTCCACATTATCGAGGGCACATCTTGAGGACGGGTTTTGGAACCCCGAGAGATGGCATGCGAAATCTAGGAGGCTTAGGGGATTTTTAATGAACTCTTTTAGTCGTTTTTTATCGGGGAATTTTAAGGCGAATTTTAAGGGGGGGAGGGATAGGGCGGGTGATGGGGGTAGCCCGTCGGGGGGGAAACCAGTTCCAGCGCATGCTCGTGACGACTATCAAATGGGTTCGGAGGTTATGGGGGGGGAGTGTGTTCCTTTGTGTGAGGGTGAGTCCATCTGCACGGTAAGTGGGAGGGGCAGATATGGCGGGAGGGGGGGAGCGCATCGGGTTAGGGGTCACGCGTTCGATGTATACAGGCGATCGCGTGCCCCGATCCCCCTGACTTCTCCCGTTCCCCGGATGGTCAAGACCCTCAGAGCCTGGGCCTTCGTCTGATGTTATGCAACGCACGGTCCGTGGCCAATAAGGCCCCCCTAATACATGATCTGATTCAGGGGGGTGCCACGGATATTATAGGCGTTACGGAGACCTGGTTGGGCACTGAAGGGGGCGTGCCCCTGGTTGAGATGTGCCCACCGGGTTTCCGTGCATTCCATCAGCCGAGGGCCCAGGGTAGGGGTGGGGGGGTGGCGGTTGTTATTAAAGAGAGTCTAGAGCCGAAGGAGGCCACTGTACCTCAGATTGCCGGGTGTGAATCCCTCTTTGTGAGGTGGGGTCATAGATGTCAGATGGGCTTGCTGGTCGCGTACCTGGCTCCTTGCTGCGTGACAGCCGCCCTACCCGAGCTTCTGGAGGTGCTTGCCGGGGTGGCAGTGGAGACCCCCAGACTTTTAGTCATGGGGGACTTTAACTTGCCATCTGCTGGCTTGTCATCGACAGTAGCTCGGGAGTTCATGGCCTCCATGACGGCCCTGGACCTGACTCAAGTAGTGGATGGCCCTACTCACATCGGGGGAGGCACACTGGACCTGATTTTCATCTCTGGTCAGTGGTTGAAGGATCTGGACTTGAGAGATATAGTCACAGAACCTTTGTCATGGTCAGATCACTCTCTCCTTCGCCTGGACTTTCTGACCGCTACCCAACACCGCAGGGAGACGGACCACTACGTTGGTACCGTCCCAGGCGCCTGATGGACCCAGAGAGGTTTCGGACGGAGCTTGGGCCATTCCCTGAGGGTCTGGCTCACGGCACGGCAGAGGAACTAGCCGCAGCCTGGGGACGGGCTGCGGCTGGGGCTTTAGACCGTGTCGTGCCTCTGCGGCCTCTGACCCGGCGCAGATCCCAACCGGCTCCTTGGTTCTCCGAGGAGCTGAGGGGGATGAAACGCCGGAGAAGACGCCTAGAGAGTTCTTGGAGGTCCAGCCGTTCAGAGGCTGATCGGACACTAGTTAGATCCTATACTAGGACCTACCTAGTGGCACTGAGGGAAGCGAGGCGTTGCTACGCCTCCTCCCTCATTGCGTCGGCAGATAACTGCCCAGCTGCCCTGTTTCGGGTGACCCGCTCCCTCCTTCACCAGGGGGAGCGGGGTGACCCGTTGGAGGGGCGTGCTGGGGGGGTTAACGGGTATCTATACGATAAAATCGTTCAGCTTGAGACGGTCTGGACCAAAATTGTGGCGATTCGGACGGGCGTCTGAGGCGGTCTTGGTGATTTTGTCTGGGATGAGTATGACGCTGTGGCAACCGAGGACATGGACAGGTTGCTGGGTAGATTGAATGCCACCACGTGTTTACTGGACCCGTGCCTCCTGGCTGGTGCTGGCCACTCAGGAGGTGACACGAGGCTGGCTCAGGGATTCTGGCGCTTCCTTGTTGGAGGAGTCTTTCCGGCCGCCTTGAAAGAGGCGGTGGTGAGGCCCTCCTCAAGAAGCCTTCCTGGACCCGGCTGTTTTAGGTAATTATCGTCGGTCTCCAACCCGCCGGCGAAGGTTGTAGAGAGTATGGTGGCATATCAGTTTCCCCTGCACCTGGAGGAAACTCTATCTAGACCCGTTCCAGTCCGGCTTCCAGCCCGGTTACAGCACTGAGACGGCTTTGGTCGCGTTGGTGGATGATCTCTGGAGGGCCAGGGATAGGGGTTGTTCCTCTGCCCTGGTCCTATTAGACCTCTCAGCGGTTTTCGATACCATCGACCATGGTATCCTGCTGCGCCGGTTGGAGGGATTGGGAGTGGGAGGCACCGTTTATCGGTGGTTCTCCTCCTATCTCTCCGACCGGTCGCAGATGGTGTTGACGGGGGGGCAGAGGTCGACCCCGCGGCGCCTCACTTGTGGGGTGCCGCAGGGGTCGATTCTCTCGCCCCTTCTGTTCAACATCTATATGAAGCCGCTGGGTGAGATCATCAGTGGCTTCGGTGTGAGGTACCAGCTGTACGCTGATGACACCCAGCTGTACTTTTCACACGGGCCACCCCAATGAAGCTATCGAAGTGCTGTCCCGGTGTTTGGAAGCCGTACGGGTCTGGATGGGGAGAAACAGGCTCAAGCTCAATCCCTCCAAGACGGAGTGGCTGTGGATGCCGGCATCCCGGTACAGTCAGCTGAGTCCGCGGCTGACTGTTGGGGGCGAGTCATTGGCCCCGATGGAGAGGGTGCGCAACTTGGGTGTCCTCCTGGATGAACGGCTGTCTTTTGAGGATCACCTGACGGCTGTCTCCAGGAGAGCTTTCCACCAGGTTCGCCTGGTGTGCCAGTTGTGCCCCTTTCTAGACCGGGTTGCCTTGTGCACAGTCACTCACGCCCTTGTGACGTCTCGTCTGGATTACTGCATGCTCTCTACATGGGGCGCCCCTTGAGGGGCATCCGGAGGCTCCAGTTAGTCCAGAATGCGGCTGCGCGGGTTATAGAGGGAGCCCCTCGTGGCTCCCGTGTGACACCTATCCTGCGCAGGCTGCACTGGCTACCTGTGGCCTTCCGGGTGCGCTTCAAGGTGTTGGTGAACGTCTTCAAAGTGCTCCATGGCATTGGGCCGGGCTATTTACGGGACCGCCTGCTGTTACCGAATACCTCTCACCGACCCATGCGCTCTCACAGAGGGACTCCTCAGGGTGCCGTCGGTAGCGACAGTGTCGTCTGGCGGCGCCCAGGGAAGGGCCTTCTCTGTGGGGCTCCGCCCTCTGGAGCGAACTCCCCAGGACTCCGTCAACTTCCGGACCTCCGAACCTTTCGTCATGAGCTTAAAACTCACTTATTCATCTGCGCTGGACTGGGTTAGTTTTAAATTTATGGGTTTTAATGGGTTTTATTCTAAATTTTAATCTTGGCCAATTTAATAAGTTTTTTAATTGTATTTTAATTGTATTTATACTGTATCATTGTGTATTTTTACCTGGCTGTGAACCGCCCTGAGTCCTTCGGGAGAAGGGCGGTATAAAAATTTAAATAATAAAATAAATAAATAAATAAATGCAGTGATTAAAATAACAGAGGAATAAACGTCTTTTAATTTAAAAGGAATAACAAAAAGAGAAAGAATTAAGGAATTTGAATGAAGGATTCAGTAGTTCCACAGAATAACCATCGTATTATATTCTCACAGTATAAAATAAATGATGTCCTTAAGTGGACCTATCTCAGGTGGCTAAGACTTGGCTAATGAATGTTATTGCAGGAGAAACAATTGCTACTTGGATTGCTCTTTACTTTGAAATGTCTCATCCTTCAAGGATATTGCCAAGATTTTTAGTTATAGCTAAGCAGCTTATAGAAGTCGATTGATATCTCGTTTTTATTATGAATTGTTTATTACAGACTGAGGCCTGGTTTACCATTTATTTTTTAAGTTGTCTTTGATGCATTTTGCTGGTCAGGTTTACAGTAAATAGTAAAACAAATAATTATAATGACAATGATAAATAATAATGTTTGTGAGAGGTAAACAATTTTTCTTCCAGTAGTCCTGCAGCTGCCAGCTCTGGTTGCTCAGCCAATATCCTGAGTCCTGTAATGCAGTTGTCCCCAGATGTTTTTGCAAAGATCAGTGACACAATGTAAAACATGGGTGCTGGTCAATGGTGGTCAGTAGTCATAAACTAGATGCTAATATCAAGAGAGGAATATTTCAAGGAGATTTACTATCACCACTACTGTTTGCCACTGCATTGATTCTTCTGTCAATAGTACTGAAGAAATCAGGCCATGGCTATCAAACATCAAAAACATCTATCCCACCTCCTTTACGTGGACTATCTGAAGTTGTATGAGGAAAGACCATCTGAAATAGAATTGCTGCTCATTGCTATCCATATATTCAGCCAAGATAATGCAAGGAGTTTAGACTGGACAAATATGCCACCTTCATCTTTAACAGGAAAAAATAGTAAAAACTGATGGAAATAACATCAAGAATTTGGATAAAGATCACTACAAACATTTGACTATCCTTCAAGCTGACAAAAGCAAGCACACTGAAGTCAAGAAGAAGTGAACATATGAGCGTGAAGATCTTAAAGTCTAAACTCTGTGGAGGAAATACCATGGAGGCAATTAACACATGGGTAATTCCAGTCATTAGATACACAGCTAGAATAGTAGACAGGACTCATGTAGAACTAAAAGCACTGTGTATGAAGATCAGAAAATTAATAACAACAATGAGTTATGCCCTTCATCCATGAAGTGATGTTGATAGACTCTGCTTACCAAGAAAAATAGTGGGCATGAATGTTGCAAGTAGACCAAACAGATGATGAAGAAAAAAGGACATTGAAAGACTATCTGAAGGGCAGTGAAAACGACACACTTGTTCTGACCTAGGCTTCCTGATACAGTAAAAGCACACGAGTCCCCAAAACTCTCTGTTTATTTCAATAGCTGTGAATTCTGTTCATTCATAGATGAGTCCCAAATAGTTGTAAAGAGTCTGACAGAAGTCTGCCATAGTCCTTCATGATAAGGCTGATAAGCACCCACCTTTATCTCCCTTGACACACTGCCAAGACCTAATTTGCGATTAACTTTGCAAGGCCAAAAGGAACAGAGAGTCAAAACGGAGCTGCAAAAGTGAAATCTGCCAGCAAGAACAACGTTGCCTCCTGCAAAGGCCCACGTGCCTTTGTTCCTCCTTTATGTCTTATGGGAGGGGCAATCATCTCCAACCCCGCTCCCAAGTTGTCTCTTTTGTTTTAACTGTTCTTGCCTTTTGGCAGCTCTGTGCATGCGCACACTGGGAACAGGCTCCCCCCTGTTCCTCTGTCTTGCTGGTGTCCGACTCTGGAGGCTCTGGAGGCAGCATGTACCTCTCAGATGGCCCTTTTTCTGCCACTGACGCAGAGCCCTCGTCTGAGTCTTCCCCAGACTCCAGGACTGGCCCATGTTCCTCCCCAACCTCCTCACTGTCCGACTCTGCTGCCAGCTCCACAGGCCGCCAGTGGACCACAACAACACTGCAGCTAATAACACCATGAAACCTTACTGAGTATTAGAGAGACCAAACTGGTCTAAGAAAGTCCAAAGGAAGAATAGAAATGAGACATAGAAAGATTAAGCATTACATGACCAGTACATTAAAAAATAATAAGCAAAGCAGATAAGAACAAGACCTGTTAATGGCTAAGAACAGGAAAGTTGAAGAAAGAGACAGAGGAATTAATTCTAGCAACATTACCTCCTGTGACAATACCTTTAACACAATCAAATAACAACTGCTATATGCCACCAATCATAGAAATAAAGTTCTATAGTTTGTTCCAGACAATGAATGTTCCAGACAAAGAAATGGTTAGACAGATCCAGCCCAGACATTCTTCTATAGTCAGCTGGATCTACCTACTTAAACCCTACCATCCACTATTATTCAGTTCTTCCAAATAATTACAATAATTTATTACAATCATAAGAATTATTCTCTTTGGCTCCAGCTAGTTACTCAGCTGGAGTAACTTAGGAGCTATGATGTTTGTTTTGCTTGTGAGTGCTAGACTTGACTTTGTAGATTGGTACAACAATTTGACTACAGATTATCTATTTGTAATTTCTCTTTCTCATATAACCCTGTTATAAACTTTTATTCGTTATCCATCTGCCTAATTAAGAGCCGTGATGGCGCCTGTGGTTAGAATGCAGTACTGCAGGCGTCTTCTGCTGACTGCCAGCTGCCTGCAATTTGGCAGATTGAATCTCACCAGGCTCAAGGTTGACTCAGCCTTCTATCCTTCTGAGGTGGGTAAAATGAGGATGCAGATTGTTGGGGGCAATATGCTGACTCATGTAAACCGCTTAGAGAGGGCTGTAAAACACTGAATTAGCATATAAATCTAAGTGCTATTGCTAGTGCTAATTTCCCACAATTCCCTGTTGCAGACCTTGATGAAACATGTCTTTATCATCATCTGAAAGGTAAATTCTATTGGTTCTTTTTGCTGAGCTCTGTAGCTAACCCTTCGGAATCATTCTGAACTTTCCTATGTCAACAACATAACTTGAAATGAACTGAAGCTGGGAAATAGGAATTTATTTCCTTTGAGGTGCTGCAGAAACCTCACGGTCTGTTCATCTGGAAAAGAGTTAGAAGACTTTATTTTCTACCTCGCTGGTTCTGCCTACAAATAGCTGCAACCCAGCTATGGGCCATCTGTGATTTCAAACATTCCTTGGAAGTCCAAGGGGGGAGGGCAGTAAAGAGTTGTCCTCTCAGAATATAAGTTTATAGCCTTTTATTTTAGATTGAGGGGGAGAATACTACGAAATGAAAATAGAAACACAAGCATTTATAACAAGAAACCCCATTTCTTTCAAGGTCTCCTGCCCAAAGTAAATGTAATTCTGAAACTGAGCACTCCTCAATGACAACATAACCTAGATTTTTGTGGAGGCAGTTCAAATCCAAAATCAATGAGTCCCATTTTTTTTTTCTAAACTCAGGAGCTCCTGTTTTGTCTAGTTTGTGATTCCAAAAGATCGCTTATAATGCAGGGGTACATATTTTCCTGTTTTGTATTAGTACTGATATGGAAGAAAGGTAAAATTTTATGACTCATTTTTCAGCAAAGATCAGCAACCCATGATTTTTGGGGGGTCTATTTTCTGTTTTTGACTGAATTTTTTCATGGTCTTTTTTTTCTTTCAAGGACTTTCATAGTTCATGTGCTAGTGGAGTTTTGCTAATGAAGATAACCCCAGAACAGGAAAGATGAGGTGGTATGGATGGGAAATCCTAAGGGGCACGTATGATGTCATGCGAGCTTCCTTAATCCCCTCAGAAAATATGAACCACTTGGTTTCAAAGTATCTAGACTGATCCTTCTCTACTTCTTTGTCTCAGTCCTAGTTTTCTCAACAAAGTGGTTGATTTGTGTTCTTGGCCTTTTGATTTTGTGTAGGAACAACTGTAAGTGAATTAGGATTTCTTGAAAGAGAAATCATGCAACTTTGGGTCTTCTTCTAGGAACTCCAGACCTTGGTTGTGTTCCCTGTAATGTTCTGTTATACAAAATCACACTGATAATCTGTTTGAAATTGCTGGACAAATTGCCCCCAAACAAACCAATATGAGTCTATTTTTTACTGTGGTGGGGATGAATCAAATAAATAAATAATTCCTGCAAATTATCTGGCTGAATGGCTATAGCCTTCAGCTGCCATCAAGATATTATGTATTTAGAGATTTATGGACTAACAACCCCAAGAAAGGAAGAAAGGAACAGAACATTTAATGTGTCAGACTGCCCATGTAACAGCTTAAGGATACCCCGAGGCATATAAGTAATTGGATGTAGTTTATGTTATTGAAGTTCAAAACCAAGCTTTTAAAATTCACTTTCCTCTTGCGCATACATCTGAAGTGGGTATAAAACTGCATAAAGACCTTCATTCATGGGTCGCTCACAAGTCTGCTAAACCTTCTTTAAAAATGTACCAGTTAGATGTCTATGAAGTACAATATCTCTAGAGATACTGGCCGAGGAAGGGTATACATTTTTCTAAAGACAAAATTTGGAATGATTTAAACCTTTCTGGTTTCTATGGGCCAAATCATAATTTGGATGCATAAACCCTGAAGCATTTTGGGGGGGATAGTAATCATGATCTCACTACAATTTCATTCCAAATTTTTCACATTTTCCAAAGAATTTTTTCTCCCAGTGCTTCTATCAGAGTAAACATATAAAATGTTTAGCAAATACTTGTTTGATATGTTGGTTCAAATGATCAGTTTATGCAGACCCTTTCAGAAAGTTCTATTTTTTCCCCCCAATAGTAATTTATTTAAGTATAATATGAAGCGTAGAATGTGTGCATCTTCTAATCTAGAGTTTGAGATAAATCAAACCATGATTTATTTAATTTATATGATGTTGCAATTTTTGAATTCTTCAGGAAAAACTCATCATAGTTGCCACCTCTGATTTCAGTGAGTGCCGTTTCACTTAATTTTTCATCCACCTTGACTGGAGGGTCAAATGTGGCTTGGTTAGATAAGAAAGAGACTTCCTATATATCCATGGACATTTTGTGTGGCAAGATAAACATTGTAATGGGACAGAGATAGATTTCAGCACGTACTAGGATTTAAAAATAAGTAATTTAAAACAAACGTTAATCTCTCTAGTAGCTTCCTTCATCATGAAATGTACTTTTAATACCATCTGGAATACAGGTATTTTATTCCATTTCTGCCTTAGTAATGTTTTATATCAGAAATGTTCAATGTTATTTTTAAATCATTATAATTTAAAGCCTGATTAGTTTAAAAAAAATAGCAGTGGATCATAAATTGTTCCATTTTCATAACATAAAATATCTATTCAGTAAACTGTGCATTAGGCTCATAAGATGGTGCTGGAAATGGATTTAATGACACTAGGCTAAAAAGCCACTTCACGGACTGCTGATAAATTGAGTTCCGCTTCCCTCTCCACATTCCCCCCCCCAATAATACTGACGAGTAGTGGTGATTATACTGAAGGGGTGTTACAAAATAATTGGCACAAAATCGGAACTTTATTTTCAACCCTTTAGCGCCTTTTGTATTAGCTAACGAAGGGGCAAATCACAGTCAGATTTTTTCAAAATGAAAGTCTCCATGGCTTAGGACCCGGGTACTTACGGGACCGCCTGCTGTTACCTTGTGCCTCCCACCGACCCGTACGCTCACACAGAGAGGGCCTTCTCAGGGTGCCGTCTGCCAAGCAATGTCGGCTGGCGGCCCCCAGGGGAAGGGCCTTCTCTGTTGGAGCTCCTACGCTCTGGAATGAACTTCCCCCCGGTTTACGTCAATTGCCTGATCTTCGGACCTTTCGGCGTGAGCTGAAAACGCACCTATTTATTCAAGCGGGACTGGATTGAAATTTTATTGGGGTATTTATGTTTTAAGATTTTAAATGGTTTTAAAATTTCGGCCACATTATAATATTTCTTTTTAACTTCTTTTTAATGTTTATATATTGAATTTTTACTTGGTTGTACACCGCCCTGAGTCCTCCGGGAGAAGGGCGGTATAAAAATCGAAATAAATAAATAAATAAATAAATATGAATTTGCGTTGGCAGATAATGTATTGCATATGTTAGAGAATACCATAAGAAGAAAGCTGCAAATGATCAAATTATGAGTTGACAATTCGCAAAATATTAGAATGTCATCCCCTTAAAATAAGGATATAAAATAAATCTTTTACCATTTGCTTTCCCTTCAAAAATTGTCACAAGATAGACTCTGTTGCAGTACAAAAATTAAATACACATTCAAAAAACACGTATAACTTGTAAAATACATTAATAGAATTTCTGTTAAAAACCAATGGTTTTTAACAGTGGTGGTGAAATCTAAAGTTCTTTCCTACCAGTTCTGTGGGCGTAGCTTGGTGGGTATGGCTTGGTGGGGGACATGTGACTGGGTGGCCGCGGCTATGTAACCATGTGACTGGGGGATCATAAGATAGAAACTCACTAACAATGTCCTGTTGGAGCAGGATTGGACTAGATGACCTCCAGGTCCCTTCCAGCCCTGGATTATCCTCTGAACGTGCGTCTAGTGCCAGGTTTGTAGTCCTTCCCTCCTCTCCTTTTTCCCTCCCTCCCTCCCTCCCTCCCTCCCTCCCTCTCTCTCTCTTTCAAAAACCCCATCCCCCGTTTTTTGCCTACACCCCCTGTTTTTGGCCTAGCAGGATTCAAGGAAACCTGCTGGGAGCAAAAATGGACCCATCCTCCCCCACCCCCGTAAAAAAAGGTTCTGACGATTGTGTGCCATAGCTGTGGTCATCGGAGCCTCTTTTTTACCTTTTAAAAGCATTTTTTTTACTACCGACTCAGGCGAATAGGTAGTAAAAAAATGCTTTTAAATGTTTTTTAAAAAGGCTCCGACGATCACAGCTGAGGTGTGTGATCATCAGAAGCTTTTTTTTTACCTTTTAAAAAGCATTTTTTTACTACTGGCTCAGGCGAATAGGTAGTTAAAAATGCTTTTAAAAGAAAAAAAAGGCTCTGACGATCACGCGGCTCAGCTGTGATCGTCAGAGCCTTTTTTTACCTTTTAAAAGCATTTTTTACAACGTATTCCAACCATTTGGGCAGGAAAAATGAGCGAGCCAGAAAGAAGTGGCAAATGGGCAAGGGCAACCGGGCCACCTTCCACCATCACTACCGGATCGACTGATCCGGTCCGAACCGGGAGCTTTTCACCCCTGACTAGAGCTTATATTAGGGAAATCTATCCAGTATAAGCATGCAGATCAATCATTCATGTATTGGGACGTGATTATATTACAAAAAAGACCTGCATTTGGATAGTCATATAAATTACATTACAAACATACCGCAGAAAAATGCATAAGAAATCCATGTGATGATGACCTTTATTTTCTAGACAGGAGGCTTTTGAAATAGTTTGCAGAAAAATTCTATAGAACAGAAAGCTATTTGAGGATATGTGACACTGATGTGGGCTGAAATATATGTTTGTGTATAATTTTGATTTTAATAGTTAAAATTTAATACAAACTAAATTTAACAAGGGAAAAGAGAATAGAAAAAAGTAAAAATTGAAGAAAAAGGGGAAAAATCAGATTTGGGATGAATTTTCATAGTTGCGCAGGTCCTTACAACCAGATAGGTTATTATCAGCCAAGCCCAAACCCCAGTAATAAATGATAGTGCCACCTAGTGACAGCATGCTCTCTTAATCTATACATTTATTTGCATGAATGGTCAGTTCTCTTGACCTGGGTCTTAACCAGAGGATCTTTTGCAATGGAAAGAGGGAGAAGCATGTGGTGTTGATTGGTGTGGTGGTAGTGGGACAACAGAGAGACATGTTCTTTCTGAGTGTAGTATGTATCTTAACGAAGGCATTTATCTCATTTTAGAGATAAATCAGGTCCTAAAGGACCTGACATATTTTGCTCCTGAATGTAGCCAAGATCCATTTGAGCTTTGCACTAGTGATATTTAATATAATTGTGGAATTAATTCTGTGATCTATGTGTTGTAAAATTATGAATGTGTCATATAACTTTAACTTTAAAGATATAAACAACTGTTTATAAATATATGAATTGTTTATTTCCCCTCCCCCATTTCATCCTTATGTCAACTAGAGAATGTTATAGCCAAGATTATTTTTTAAACTTTCTTGCTAAGTAAGAAGTTGGACATGAACTGTAGCAGAATTAGCTTGATGTTCTTAACTAATATACCATTCTTGAGCTTTTATTTATCTTTACCTAGATTGCTGATGGACTCTAAAATAATCGTTCTCCAACCAGTTGCTGTCTAGATGTGTTGGCCTATCATTGATGGATCCACAGGAAGTAGCCATTGAACAAGTTTTTAGGAATTTGGGTGTTTGTGTGTGTATGTATGTATGTATGTATGTATGTATGTATGTATGTATGTATCCATCCTTCCATCCATCCATCCATCCATCCATCCATCCATCCATCCATCCATCCATCTGTCTAACAATCTAGCTGTCTTGCTGTCCATCCATCCATCCATCTATCCATCCATCCAGACCAACCTACCTACCAGATAGTCTAATGGAGGTATCGAATAGATCAAAATATAAATAAGAGTTGTATAAAAATAATACAAAAGTAATTATCTTTAAAAGCATTAAACCATATCAGAAATTAAAGGTAAAGGTTCCCCTCACACATACGTGCTAGTCGTTGCTGACTCTAGGGGGCGGTGCTCATCTCCGTTTCAAAGCCGAAGAGCTAGCGCTGTCTGAAGACGTTTCCGTGGTCATGTGGCCGACATGACTCAACGCCAAAGGCGCACGGAATGCTGTTACCTTCCCACCAAAGGTGGTCCCTATTTTTTCTATTTGCATTTTTACATGCTTTCAAAACTGCTAGGTTGGCAGAAGCTGGGACAAGTAACGGGAGCTCACCCCGTTACATGGCAGCACTAGGAATTCGAACCACTGAGCTGCTGACCTTTCGATCGACAAGCTCAATGTCCTAGCCCCTGAGCCACCGTGTCCCTATCAGAAATTACTGTAACAAAAATCATTTATTTATTTGTCTATCTATTCATCTTCTAATTTATACAGTTATCCATCTCATAAACAAGTATTTGTGGGTGGTGTACAACAATAATTGGCATATTCATAACAGGTTGAAAATAAGTACCCTTTGGAACAGCTGCTTTTAAGGTTTTTCTACATTTATGTATTTATTTTTAACCCACTGTAATTGAAAGTCTCTCTCTGATTGGCAATCTACTGAGAAAGTCCCTCTATATACTACAGCTTTGGGGACTTGTGTTCTTCCTATTAGACAATATAAATAGTTTTAATCTATATAGTATAAAGCAACTCTAGTTATATTTGCTCTTGAGAAAAATAATAGAAATTCATAGCTGGATCATACTTTTATTAGGAACAGTCAAATTAACAGGGTAGGGTTTTAGGCTTTTGAATTGTCTAGAAAGATATTGAAAAACCAGCATGTAGAAAATGAAAATTTAAAAATAGACAGTTGCAAGATGTGTAATTTTAAGTCTGCCCAAGATGGTAGCAATGGATTGACTGCAGAGCAATCCCAGGGTGGAATCTATTCTAAAAAAAATGATTTTAAACTATATAAAGAGGGACTGAATTTTTTGAGGCTTAATTCCATCATCTAATAGATATAACTATGTAATTCATCTGATTTGACTTTAACCTACTGCAGATTACTAAATTACACGCCATGTTGTTTAGAAAAGAAGTACCGGTATGTAGTATGCTGCAGTTGGCAGGGAGGGGCCCAGATCTCATGAGCTTGGTGTCTGTAAAATTGGGAGGGAGAACAATTATATTTCTTCTGTTCCCCATGACTTAAAAAAAAAGAACAACCTTTGTGATTTTAAATATTTATTTTTGAGCATTTTTCTAACTTTTGTTACAAAATCTAAAATTATTATCAGGCCATAAATGAAATATGCAGAGATTTGCTATTATGATGATATTCTTGAAGGCCTTGAGAACTTGACTGTTCTCAAGGGCTTCAGTAGGATGACTGGTGAATCTTTATAGGATTTGTTTGTTTATTTATTTTATTTTATTGAGGAACGGTATCTTTTGGACATGCATGGTTTCTATTTTTTTAAATGGTTGTATAGTTTTATTACATTTTTTACCATAAGTTGCCCAGAATTTTGTGAAGTTGGGTAGCCTCTGAATCAATTGACCAACCAACCAACCAACCAACCACTCAATCAAATATACAAAGAAAGGAGGGAGAGAGGGAATCACATTGGTTGTCAAAATGTCTAGGTAGGAATGTGCTTCTGCCAATTCTTTAAAATACTTGATGTTGGTATTGTATCTTCCCCCAAGATGTAGCTGGAAGTATACATTTATATTAATAAAAGGCTTATTCCAGCTTTTCAAAAATTAAAGACAATCCACTGATGTTGATACTGAAACTGTGGAAAGCACCCTGAAATGTTGTTGAAAAGATTAATAAATTCACATTTGTTAAATGAGAATATCTGGATCTGGTTTTAGAGTACCATCGATCCTCCCTTCCTGAAGTGATAATTCTGATTTATTATTTTATTTATTTATTAAACAAATTTATATAGCTTCCCAACTCAGACCTAGTTGACTCCAGGCAGCTTATAACATTTTAAAAAATTAAAAGATCCATCATATAATAAAGCTGTTTAAAAGATCTTTAGAAGTGACAGAAAATATAAATTGATTGATGTCATTTCATTTTTTTGTGAGCAAAGAATTTGTCTGAGAAATGGCTTGGTTTTGTTATCTCTGTTTGTGGTTGTATCAGATTGGTAAGATTGGTAAAACTTTCTGCTTTATTTTAGTTTTAGTCATAAAAAATTAGATGAAATTGGCTCTTGGTTCAAGATCATTTCATTTTAAAAGAATCTGAGAAGTGCAGGAAAAAAATTGATACAAGAAGCACAAATCTCAGTAACCAACTTTTATAGTCATTCTTTCTTCCATTCTGTAATTAAAAATCTTGAGTTGCTTTTAAGAATTCTTTTTACCTTTAGAAATGAAGATCATTCAAAGCTTTACTCTATTTTTTATTTATTTTATTTATTTTATTTGTCACAACAGTATATATAACATAAGCATGAAATAACTATAGCATAAGTATGTAATAACTATATGATTGGATACAATTAAAGGGAACATTAGGACAGGAACGGTAGGCATGCTTGTGCTCTTATGCACGCCACTTACAGACCTATAGGAATTCCAAAGATTTAACAGATTGTATCCTGTCTTTTTAAAATAAAAAGTAAGTTGGAAATATTTTTTATTACTGCAGCAATTTTGTCAATATATATATATATATATATATATGTGGGTAGAATTTATGGCTTTGAATGGGCAATTATGTTCTCCATCAACTCAAGAAGACCCATGTTAGAATTAACTTTTAGTTATTAGCTGTTTGCCCAGCAGGTGGTGCTGTTGTTCAGGGACTTGATGGCTAAGTGGCGCTGGATCTTATCCTTTCAGGAAAAAGGGATCTCTGTTAATCATTGACATCATTCTGATTCTGGCTTAATTTGCTGACATATCTAACATATCCTGGAGAATAGTGGAGAGAAAGAAAAAAAAAGAGAGAATGAGAGAGAAATGATTTCTGAGAAAACCATAAAGCACATCAATTATATCAAATAAACGTAATTTGTGGAATGCTTTTCTCTCAGGTGACATATTATTAGAATGTTAATACAGGGTAGTGATAGTATTGTATATATATGTGTGTGTGTGTTCATTTTCTTCAGAGTTAGCATTTAATTTCATGTAATGTAATGTGCGGATGCTATATACCAGTTGTACTGTGGAAGTGGCCAAAAGTTTGAAAATGAAAATTCAGCATATGTAAGAAAAGAAATAGAATCAGTTAAAAGTTTGGGTTAAATTTTATTTAGATTACAGCTATTTTTTCATGGGGAAGGGTGCCGTAGTTCAGTATTATTCAGAGAGAGATAGAGAGAAGGAGAGAGAGGCAGGAGGGAGAGGGAGAAGGAGAGGAAGAGAGAGATCAGTTTTCCTCTGTAAATTAATAAATATCTGTTCTCTTCAGAGCTGAGAAACAGTCTGAAAGGAACAAACCAAGCAGAAACAGAGAGATGAACTGGGACTAACTTTCAAATCAGAAGGACTGAGCAAAAATCTAGAGAAGGGGTGTCAAACTCAATTTCATTGAGGGCTGCATCAGGATTGTGTTTGTCCTCAGGGGGCCAGGGTGGGCATGGCCAGCTCAACATCACTTGTGTCAGTGGCGCCTGTGGTGGACTAAGCACTCTGCCAGCAAAAACAGGCTCCCAAGCTCCGTTTTTGACTGTGACAGCCTCCTGCAACCCTCTGCCAGCACAAACAGAGCTCAGAAAGACTGTCCGTGGCTCTCCCGAGCTCCGTTTTCGCTGGCAGAGGCACTGCAGGTCAGTCCTTTGCTGTTTCCAGGGCAGCCCTGTGGACCAGATCTAAGCACCCCGAGCGCCAGATCCGGCCCCCGGGCCTTGAGTTTGACACCCCTGGCCTGATCTAGACCAAGCAAAGAGAAATCTGTTGAAGTGAACTTTTGAGACTGTTTCTTATTTCAGCCCCCATTCCCTTCTTGGGAGATCATGATGTTTAAAGGGTCATGCTTCTACTTTTGAAACTGGCAACATATCACACTTCCTCTTCCTCTTTTGAGTGGGTGCCCTGGAGCACAGGAGTTCCTAAGGAGCAAGATGGTGCTTCCTTTCTTGGGGTCTAACCTCAGGGTCCTAAGTCTCAAAATCCCATTCCTAATTACATGTTTGTTCCAAAAAGATGATTGTCCATTTAAAAATGAGAAATGTAATAGGAATAATAGTAGCATTCTTACACAACTTTGGAAAGAGGAGGATTTTAAGACTATGTTGTGCACTAGCGTCCAAAGATCATTGGGTGTGGGCATGGCCATAGTGGGCATGGCCAGGGGTGTGACAGGTAGCACCTGGCCTCCTGCACACACACACCCCTGGGAGCAAAAACAGGCTGCGGGGGCCGTGCTGCACCCCTGTGCCCTGTTTTGGGCCTAGTAGACCTCCCTGCAGCCTCCTGGGAGTAATTTCTCTGACAGGAAATGGGTGACAGAAAAACAATTTGCCAAAGTAGAAGTATTTCTGAATAAAATAGTAAGGAATAGCATTAGAGTCAAATTACGTCTTTAAAATATTATAAATCTTAAGGGTTAGGGTTAGGGATTCTCTTGTATCAGCAGAAGCAAAAGGAACTTGATGAGTATACCATGTGTTATGTGAAGTATCAGATTAAAACAAATAATTGGGATCCTTTTTCTATCAAAACAGATTGTGATATGTTGGCAGAAAGGAATTTTTTTTATTTATTTATTTTGTAACACAGTATATATAAGCATAAGGATGAAATAATTGTACAATATATAAGCATATATATGAGTATGAGTATGTAATGACTATATTAATTGGATATAACGAAAGGAAAACAATAGGACAGGAAAGGTAGGCACATTTGTGCTCTTATGCACACCCCTTACAGACCTCTTAGGAATGGGGTGAGGTCAATAGTAGACAGCTTTTGGTTGAAGCTTTGGGGATTTTGGAAAGAGACCACAGAGTCAGGTAGTGTATTCCCAGCATTAACAACTCTGTTACTGAAGTCATATTTTTCTGCAATCAAGATTGGAGCGATTAACATTAAGCTTAAATCTATTGTGTGCTCATGTATTGTTGCAATTGAAGCTGAAGTAGTCTTTGACAGGAAGGACATTGTAATAGATGATTTTGTGTGTTAAACACAGATCTTGTCAGAGTCGGCGGAGTTCTAAATTTTCTAATCCCAGGATTTCAAGTCTGGTGGCATAAGGTATTTTGTTATATTCAGAGGAGTGGAGAACTCTTCTTGTAAAATATTTCTGGACATGTTCAATTGTATTGATGTCAGAAATGTGGTGAGGGTTCCAAACAGTCGAGCTGTATTCAAGAATTGGTCTAGCAAATGTTTTATATGCTCTGGTTAGTAGTGTAGTGTTTTTGGAGAAGAAGCTGCGTAAGATTAGGTTTACAACTTTTAAGGCCTTTTTTGCGATGTAGTTACAGCAGGCTTTGGCACTTAGATCATTTGATATGAAATTGAACCTGACATATATAATGTTTGGATAGTTTGGGAGGTGATCTGCCAAATTTGTATGTCACCTTTAAGGATTGCATTACTCTTCACATGGAGCAAAGGTTTCACCGTTTCATGAATCCAGAAACATTGACTGCTGTCTAACCGAAGCAAAACCACCCATCTGAAGTTAAGTTATCAACACCTCTACCTTTACTCATGTGTAATATAGTTGCAGATGCCCATATTTTCCCCACATTTTTCTCTTGCTCATTTATATCAGTGAACATACTCTTGTACACACACATAGACCCCAAGTACACACAAATTTTTCTTCCTGTTAGTTCCTCTTTCAAATTTAGTGGAGCTAAAACTGCCCCCCACCCCCGGGAATCTTTCACCTGCCAATCACATAGGCATATAGTCGTCCATCTTAGAGCTTGCTGAGCTGCTGGAAAGCATTAACTTCTGGCTTTTGGCAAGTTGCCCTTGCGCAAGAGAACATGTGGCTATGTTTTTAGATCAGTGCGTTGGGAAAAGGGTGCCGGGCTTGTAAATAATGAGTTGTCTGCTTCACTCCCAGTGGATCACAGTGAAAATTTACCTTGGCCTGCTGGTTTTTTGTTTACCACTTCTGACATTGGAATACTTTGGACCTGAGGGAAATATCCTATTACCTTGTCACAAAGGAAGGGATTTGTGAGCGTGATGCAACGGATGTGTTTGCTTGGTTGCAGAGAGGCTGGAAAACAGAAGGTTCAAACTTTTTTTTAAAAAAAATCTGGGATATCATGTTAGAATCCTTGTTCAGATGATAGCCTGGTTTTTAGGTAGGAATCAGCAGAGATAGTGCAGCACATTCTTTAAAGGGGGAAAATATTCTGCTGATGAAGCCACACCACTTTCCCTGTGAATCAAGTGCGGGTTGTCTCCATATAAATCTTTGCAGTCAACTACATTAAATTATTTATAAATATATAGCTGGCTGTTGCCTAATTATATTATATATATTATAGCAGAAATGGTGGCGATAGTTGTAGTGGTAGTAGTAGAAGTAGGTTTTTAACTCTTTGCATGCCACCCAGTGTCATCTTGAGGAGATAGGCAGCTTTATACATTGTTTAAATAAATAATTTTTTATTGAAGATTGTCTCCACTGGAGACTGAAACCAAGATCTTTACAATTAGGAGCATGTTCTCCAGTATAGTCCCATGCAAATCAGGAAACTACAGGTGAAGGCCTCAGACAGGACTCGAACTCACCATCTCATGGTTTTTGGCCTGGTACTTTAACCAGTGGGCCAAAACGGCTCTTTTACATTTAAAATGTGAGAAAATGGTATATGACAATCAATGAAACTTTTATTATGATTTATTATGAATTTATATTATAACATTGCCTGGAACGGAAAGAGATAGAGAAATATGTGCTTTGTAACTCTATAGGAAGAAAGGGGAAAAATGAAGCAAGGAATTGGGGTTTGGAATTCCTAAATGGCTAATAAATTAGAATCAATAACATTTTTCCATAGATGATGTTAAGATTGCCTTGGTTGATGCATGTTTCTCTGAAATTAATTTTAAGGTATTCATTTTGTTGACCTAATCAGATGGTTTAAAAACAACTATGTAGATCTTTTTTTTTTTGTTTGGTCTAACTTTCAGTGCATTAGGTCATTATTCCTTGCAATGTTTTCATCATCTGACTTTGGGGTATTGCATATGCTTGAAACCAGTGGATTCAATTTGGATTTATTGAATTTAGTAAAACCAGTAGGAGTCTTTTTCTTGATTTTAAATGAGATGAAATATTTATCTAATAAATATATGAATCTCACTGATCAGTTGATAAAAATATTTCCAGTTTTTTGTTTGTGCACATTCAGTTCTATTATATGGAACTTTAAAAAAATATTTTCAGCATTTAGAATTCAGTTTGAGTTCCATGCCCAAATGGCATATCTAAGTTTTTTCTCTTCCATTCAATTGCATCTGATTTCCTCTGCAATTTGTAACATTTTTTTAAAAATGTTTTGGGAACTGTTTTTTTTCTAGCACAATCTTTCCACGCAACCTCCTCTGAAGACTCATTTAGAGTGTTGCAATATATATTAGGCCGATTCATTTGATCCCTCTTAATATCATATTACTATGAAGATACATGAGAGAAAAACTACAAGAAAAGTGAGATATTTTTAAAATTATACTCACTGAAAAACTGGACTTTCACCCACTTTCATATCATGCCATAAATGCTAATCTAAAAAAAGATAAAACCTCAGTATTTATGCTAGAAGCAAAGCAGTTTCTCAATTGATTCAAGGATTTGTTGCTGAATGTTTTCCTCCTAAGCAGTTAGGTAATGAAGAACAGCGTCAGGATTTTCTGTTCTGGGTGCCATTAAGTTCTTTTGCATGATTCCCTAGCCACTAGAAGCTAAAATTGCTGATAGAGGCCATCAAATATAATGCAGGCTTTTCAAGAAGGGCAATAAAGTAACACATATTGTAGTTAACTAATGTTCCAGTTACAACGCCTCCTGATCTTATTTCTCATGCAGTACCATTCCTTAAAAAAGATAGAACCAACAACAGCAGAGTATGGAAGGTAAATTGGCAGCGGAGTGATCAAATAAATTTGTGTATAATACAATGCAAACACTGCATTTCCCTTAACAAAAGGACTGTGTTTGGCATTTCACGGATCAAGACTGAATGTAGGAAAACAAATAAGGAAAACGTAAAGGCTTTTATTTAAAAGCAAAGTCAAGTGGGTGGAAAGTGTGTCACTGCAAGAAGAGATGCTAAACTTGTATGCTTTGTTTTGTTTCACTTGCTGTATCATAAAATAAATCTGTCTTTGTGTGTGTGTGTGTGTGTATTTGTGGGGTAGGGAGAGGATACCCAAAATCCTAGCCATCTTTCTTGGCCTCATATTCCCTTCATCTGGATTTAAGTTTCTTTTTTTCCTAGATATTTTTGGTGTTTGACTCAGCATGTACCCAGGCTGGGATTTGGGACTGTCTTGGATCTGCTTAAATTTAACTTGGCATAATTATACGTTTTTGACCTTGGCTTTGCCAGAATAGAGCCTGTTTTGTTGGTGACCATGAGTGCAGGCCTAGCTGAGCAATTACAACACTGGCTTCTGCCTGAGACAAACTTTCCTTGTAATGCACTTTTCAGCTTCAGGGTAGAGAGGATTCTCTCGCTCTGGTTTGTTAGTTAATTGATACAAGAAAGCCCATTAGGTCATTAGGACTGAGCAAAGTCTGCATAGGAGGAAGGAGAGCAGGAGGAGAAAGCAAGCTCTGTCTCTCATTGTTGCTTATTAGTGTAGCTTTTGGCATATGGAAGGCTGAAAGCCATCACCGAAAGCCAGTTATCATCAGAGGGAGCCTCCATTGGTTGTGGATCCTTTCATACAGATACTATCTCCCTGATCCTGAAAGGTGAAATGAGTGTTGGAGTGTGGGCCACCCCACTAATAGAAATGGCTTTTCTATTAGTGGGGTGGCCCACATGAACAAACGCGCCATGCTAACAATATTATCATCTTTCTAATAAGAAGCTCTGTTCTTATTGAAAACAGTATCCATTTCGGTTCTTCCTTCACTGGAAGAATGAATAACAGCTGTCCAGTGCTGGCCACATTTCTGGTTCTGGTTCTGCCTTTGCAGGATGTTCTCAGAACCAAGAGCCTCAAATTCCTCCCAGTTAAACAAATCAGACTCTTCCTCAGTCAGCTCCATGTGACCAACTCAGAGCACATGTAAGCAATTTTATTTGGCAGATTTCTCAAATAGTCCTCACAGCAGCCTTGTAGACTACTTTCCTACTTAGGAGTGATCAGGTCACACAGGGGTGGTATTTACTTCCCTTCCCTACTGGTTTGCAAATGTGAGTGCACATGCATGCGAACAGCCTCGTCCATGCATGCACACAGCTTTCCATGTATATGCTTTGCACACGCGCACGGCTTGCACGCATGCGCACGGCTAAAAAAATGTGTCTAATTAGGGTGGCATAGAGCCAGGGCGGGTGGGCAAATCGCACCTGCGATTTCCATTACCGGTTTGGGTGAACAGTCTGAATTGGCTGAATATCACCTCTGAGGTCACTCTGAAGAAGACTGCCAATCTTCAGACAATGTAAGAGTGGAAAGATAACTATGTTTTGCTGCTTTTTTTGCCATGAGGTGAATCCTTAAGAAAGACTTACCGGTCCCTGTATCTCCCCAGGTTAGCTCTTTTTCCTCCTCCTCTGGTGCTCTAGGCATCTCTTCTGAAAACTGGGGGTGGAGCAGGGGTGAGTTCAGTGGTGGGATTCAAGTAATTTAACAACCAGTTCTCTGCCCTAATGATTTCTTCCAATAACCAGTTTGGCAAACTGCTCAGAAAGTTAACAACCAGTTCTGCCGAAGTGGTGCGAACTGGCTGAATCCCACCATTGGTGGGTTCTAATTTTTTTTGCTACCAGTTCTGTGGGCGTGGCTTATTTTGTGGGCGTGGCTTGATGGTCATGTGACAGTGGGTGTGGCTTGATGGTCATGTGACTGGGTAGGCGTGGCCAACTCAATGTCTCTCATGTCAAGGGGTACCTTGTCCTGGCCCCTCCCCTCCCAACCATTCCTTGTTACACCCAGCCTCAACGTATCTATAGTTCTGCAAAAATGTTGATCACCTTTTTGCAACTTTATTATCTGCATACTATAGATCAGGGGTCTCCAAACTTGGCCACTTCAACTCCCAGAATTCCTCAGCCAGCTTTGCTGTCTTAAAGTCTTAAAGTGGCCAAGGTTAGAGACCTCTGCTATAGATGCACTTTCATGGACCACTGAAAGGAGGAAATGGCTCACATGCTTTGCCCAAGAGTGTGATAGGCAACAGGCTTTTAAGGGGCTGCTAGAAAGAAGGGGGGGGGAGAGTATTTTCCAAAGCACCAGAAGGCAAAACAAGAAGCAATGGATGGAAACTCAACAAAGAGAGAAGCAACCTAAAACTAAGGACAAACTTCCTGACAGTGTGAACCTATATAGGTTTCAGTCATAATTTCACATATAAAATAGCCATTCATGTAATACAACCTGCATATTGTTCAAAACAATCATTAGTATTATGGCTGATGTTTGACAGCAAGCCTAAAATCTCCATTCCCTCCCCATCCCACTAATCTGTTCTGGGAAGGAATCAAACTCCCCCCTCTTCATTTCCTAAATAAAATATCCCAGATATTTAAGGAATAATCAAGCTGCTAGCAAGGAACCTGCCTGGAATTCCACATTCCTGCCAGCTGCATAAAGGAAACTTTGTAAGTAGAAAACAGCTACCGGAAGTTCGGCTCCATTTACAAGCAGGCAGAAAACTCATTCAAGACAGGCTACTTCACAATGGAAATCCACCCAAACCTTTTTAGCAACACAAAGCCCATGTTGCACAAACCCCAAAACTTCAAAAACATTGAACCATATAAGAATTTCTCTTCTTATCCAATTTGTTGTTCAGCTGACTCAGGACGGAGCTTCTAGCCGCTCTGTCAATTTAAAACGACAGCGTCCCCCCCTCCCCCGCTTCTTCTTTGCCAAGCGATCTCCTGGCTGAGAAGCAGCCGATCAATTTAAAGGGACAGTGTCTTGTTTTTTTCCCTCTTCTTCGACAAGTGAGTCTTGATTTTTTCCTTCTAGCCGATCAGCTGGGAGTCGGGAGGCAGCAATAGATTGGGGGCGGGGCCAGGCAGAATTTTTACTATCGGTTCTCCAACCTACTCAAAATATTTACTACCGGTTCTTGTGAACTGGGGAGAACTGGTAGCAACCCACTACTGGGGTGGAGCATCTCTCTTTATCTACATGGAGGAAAAGACTGCATGTGTGAAATCTGATCTTCTTCAGAACAAGGAGGCCTTTGTTCAGTCAAATACTACTTGGCAGACAGGCTAAGGTGACTGGGATAAGACCTTTTCTTGTTCCCTAGGGAGGAACGTATATCTAACCCATCTTTCACAGAGCAGCTACTTGGCTAAGGGAATGTTGTGGTTCTCACTAGCATTCTCCTTTAGGAAACGAAGGCATAGGGAAGATTAGCAGTGAGAGTAGAAAGACCAGTTGGTTTGTTTTGCTTTGTTTTGCAACTAGTGTGACAACAAATTATGGCCGACCGAAAGGTGCTTTCTTTCAAAAGGCAACTGGACTTTCTGGAAAGAAAGCACCTTTGGGACAACCATGACCTGGATGACTGAGAATCTCCATGGACAAATTAAGCTAGAGATGAATGAGATGGCTTTGGGATTCACTTAGCAGGGGAAAGTGAATTATACATTTTAGAAACAATCCAAAATACAGATCACATACAGGAAGATTTCAGAGTTTTCTCACGTACCAATAGAATAGTGCAAAATATAAAACAAAATGCTATTGAACGAGCAATTCTAAATATAAAAATCACTAGTGGGTTTTTTTCCTGTGATAAATAATATGTGATTTGCAGCATATTGTATTATTTCTCAGTGGGGAAACTGGTATCTAGTTATAAAATCACTATATAACAGTATTCCAAGTAGGTGTTTGAATTCCCATCTTTAAACAGCTGCATAAAAGATAGAGATTCATCAGGTATCTTCTTTTCATTGCTATTCTTCATCAATCTTACTTCTACTATTACTTTTCTTTTTGTAACACACACACACACACACACACAGGCACATATAAATAGTTATTTGGATTCCTTTTCTCTTTGTCTCTTAGAGGTTTTTCCCCCAGATCAGTGCTATTTTTTTTTCCTGCTGGTAAGTATAATAAATGATACAATATGAAATGCCAACACAAATCCCATTCCCATCATCACGAAGATCAGAACATTTGTTAATTCATCTGGTTGTCAAGGATGGGCTGGAAAAGCAACTGGTCTGCTTTTTGAATTTTAGTTGAATGAAATATGGCTTGTCAGATTTGTGAAAGATGTGTCATCCAAAGGTGCCTCCTGAAGTAAGGCAAGGAATAGCCAAAGCAGGGTGTGAACAGCCTTGCTTTCATCCAGAGAATAGGACACAAATAGCAGCATGAATAATTCATAAGGCATAATTTATCTTGTGATTTCAATGAAAAAAAGTTTCAGGCTTGGCTGCTGCAAGTTAAATGGTGTGCTTTCGACTGTGTTCTTTTTTCACTTATTTCTCTGTATCAATAAGGCAGGAATATTCCAAACTGATTTCTCTCTCTCTCTTTCTCCCTCCCCTCACTCACTCTCTCTCTCTCTGTCTTGAATATATTTTGTTTTATGTTATTTAATTTTTAGATTTATATTCCACCTGTCATTCAAATTTTCATGGTGGCCTATTTAGTGCTCTGTATGGTAAACTGGGTCCTGAGGAACTGGATGAAAGTGTACTAGAGGACAATGTGACGGATTGTTGAAATACTTTTTCATCTTCGATCATTACCAAAACAGTAATTGACAAATAATGATGAATAATGTATTGCTTTTTTTCTAGGAACTCAAATTGGTGTATGTAAAACCCTGGGAGGTAGGTTGGACTGAGAGAGACCATGGTTACCCAGTGAGCTTCCATAGCTAAGCACCCTGGTTCTCCTTCCTCTTAACTCACTTAATAAATACCACATCATATTACTCTCCTGTATGTGAAGGACAATTATCAGCAGATTCTTATTAGGAGCCCATCTCATTATCCCACTGTTGAGGGCTATACTTTTGAGTTAATGGCAATATATAAATCAGGGCCTACGTATCCTGACCCTAGAATTTGTTCCATCCAGATGAATGCTAGGCCCTCTTTTTCGTTTTTATTTTATATTTGTTTCTTTTTTATATATTTCGGTATTAGGTTAAACCCTATTTATCCAACCGATACAGTTCTGCAGAGGAATTATTGAGTCTGTCATTTTTACTTCTATATCTGTCCAGTTTGGTGCAGCAACCAAACAGAACAGGTTCAGACTTCAACAGATAGTTAGGACTGCAGAAAAAACAATCGCAGCCAGCCTGCCTTCCATTGAGGCCTGTATATTGCACAAGTCAGAAAGAGAGCTGAGAAAATATTTACAGACCCCTCACATCCTGGACATAAGCTATTTCAACTCCTCCCCTCAGGACACCACTATATGTTATTGCATGTGAGAACAACTAGACACAGGACAATTTTTTCCTCTCATGCCATCACTCTGCTGAACACCTAATTATCACAGTACTGTCTTATGTCTAAGTATATTTACCCATATAGTATGGTTGTATTATTATTATCCTTCTCATTTTTCCTATTACCTTCTCCTATTGATATCTTATAATTATATTACTCTGTTGTTTGCATGTACACTGAGAGCTTATGCACCGGAGACTAATTCCTTGGGTGTCCAATCACACTTGGCAAATAAAGAACATTCCGTTCCGTTCCATTCCATTCCATTCCATTCCATTCATTTCTATTCATGAAATTGGAATGACCTCTGCAATATTTATGATTGTATCATTTTTCTCTACTATATATACTTTTTATTGATTTTTAAATGATATTTTGTCTTGGATCTCTTCAAATGGTTGACTATCCTTAGATTTTTATGAAAGTTGGGATATAAACAGAAGACACTAAATAAATCAAAAGTAAAAAAGAAGCATGCAAAGTATAAATGTATACTGAATGACAATTCCATGTTTTCATATTTACGCTGGAGCAGAAATGTTTGGTCTGTGAGTTCATTCAATTTATTTCAGTGGGAATTCTAAATGGAGGATATCGACTCTCAGCCTGATGCGAAGAGAAATGCAGTTGATGGTGCTATGAATTGTCACTCTGAAGTAAGCAAGGTTAAAGTGTCTGCTTTAGTGTTATTAGTGGGGTTGTAAATTTCTCATGGCAGGTAATCACTGAAGTTATAGGATCACTTCTTCATAGTGCTTTTGTTCCTTTTCTTTGTTAGCCGAGCTGCCCATTTCTTTATCTCCTAACGAGGTAAACATTTTAAAAGAGGATTTGAATGTTGCTTATTCAGTCAAACTTATAAATTGATCTTTTTTTTTCCTGGATATGGGTCAGTACAGAAGGGCCACGATTCAGACCCCATGCTATTAACAGTGCTCTTGATGAATGAATCACATGCCATGGTTTAGTGGTGCTCATCTAGCAGATGTTGGGCCAAATGCCCCCTTCTGTGTTTTACAATTTGGTTCCCCACATTGCTAACTCCACAAAACTAAATGACACCAGGGATTTGGCACTAGGACATTTCATCTCATCAAGCTGGCTTTTTTGCAAAATGAGGTGTTGACAAGGATACTGTATTTATTCTAAATGTGTCTGTGCCAGTAGAGATATAGCAAGGAGCATATTATTTGTAAAAAAAAAGAAAAGAAAAGAAAAGAAAAAAGAGGCGGGGTAGATGCCTCATGCAGTAGTCCATGAAAGTTGAAATTCTAATTTCTTAGACATTGATGGAGTCCTAAAGAAGAGTTGTATTCAATGTAGCACTAGGAATCGATTGCATGTTTTAGCCTCCTTTGTGCTAATTCACATTGCTGTTCTAATGAACTGCACCACATTGTTCTCTGTTCTGCTAGGCCTTAGCAAAGGTCGACTTAGCTAAGTTTTGATCCATGCATATCCTTTGTTAGTTCATACATAGGAGCAACATTTCCACAAGAACTAAATCAGTAATCAAATGCTTTGGATCAAGGAACATTTATCTGATGTACAGAGGTGGGTTTCACATAATTTTACCACCAGTTCACCACGCACCGAAAATGTGAGTATGAAAATATGAGCGCGCTCACATGCGTGGGGCCTTCTGTGCATGCACTTTGCTTCTGTGTATGTGCGGCTTAGAAAACGTGGCTAAATAGGATGGCATAGCACTGGGGCGGGTGGGCGGCCCACACGTAAGTCGCCACTACCAATTCGCCTGAACCGGTCAGAACTGACTGAATACTACCTCTGATGTACCCCTATGTCTTGTATTACATATCCCACAACCCCCACTTAGCATGGTCAAAAGAAAGATCACTGATTGCTTCCAAAAGAATGATTTTGAGGGTTTCCTGAAGTATTAAGCTCAACCTGTATATATATAAAAGAAGGCTGTGTATACAATCTTGTTAACTTTAAAATGATAAAGCTTCCAATCGAAACCTGCCCCTGCTGAGAGTATGGCTCTACAAGATTTAAATGTATTTTTTTTTTATCCAGTTGAAGTTAGAGAAAAATGGAAGATTCCATGTCATGTTTTTAAAGAAGACCAGACTTTCATATTTGTTCCTGTGTCTTTGCGATTTGGAGATTTCAGCATTTGCATTTGCTGAATGAAAGGTATTTTTGAAAATGAGCTTGAAAGATTTACAGTTATGATACTAGTTATGAATGAAATCTGATCTGTAGGTTATAGTTATCTTCATTTTAGTTATTTCCTTTTGATGGTCATAATTTACCTCACTATAAATGAACTGCTGACATGATTTAGATTCTTCGTTGCTTATATGAATCATTCTTGGAGTCTTCCTACAGAATCAGTCTCTTATTTGCCATAAGAGGGACTCTGTCACCCACCACATTCACTTCGCTTATTCGTCAATGTAGAGACTTAATCGGATTTCCTGTTTTATTCTGGTTTTGTGTTTTTTAAAAATAGTGTGATCCGTTAGGAATAATTTACTATCAGCAACTCTATTATAATAGATATATCTATTATCTATTATATTATATAAATATAATAGTAAATAAATAAATAAATAAATACATAGCATTACACTTTTCATTCCTACCTGTCACATTTTACACAAATAACGTTTATTTAGAAAAGTGACAAGTTTGAATGAAATTTGTGGTTTTCTCACAAAACTATCAGAGAGCTTGTCATTGCTCTGTAGGTATGTCAAAGTTTCTACAAGGTTCTCTCCCTCCCCTCCCCTCTGTGTAAGCATGCATAGTACTTACCTAGTTTGTACCTTGCTATAACTTTCGTTAACGAAATATGAGAAAGAATAGGCTTCTTACTTGTACTATTAAGAGGGTGATTTTTATTCTGTTCTATGCTACAAGCCTGCATCCATCCTCTCCAATAAAACTTGCAGCCGAATACTGTTTTGCTGATAGATAAGAAAGCAATATTATGCTTGTCATCTTAATTCAAGCATATTTCACACTCAGAAGGAAGATAGTGGGAAACATATTCTTTCTTTCCTCCTTTGCGGATGTTCCCCCCATCCCCCAGCCTTTACTTCATGATTCAATTTTTTAAAACCTTGCAGAATTCCTGGAAAGACTCGGTTTTGGCACTGCAAAATCTGCAGAACCAGAATATAATCCTTCAATTGACAGGAACTGCCTGGTCGGCTAAAAGTGCTGCTGTTTTCAGTATTGCATCAAATATAACCTTTCCCGCTGAATTAAACTTTAGAAAAGAATCAGGCCACATAAGTCTTGGTTCATCTCTTGCTCACCTCTCGTTTTTATTGTGTGGTTTAGTTTTGCCAAAGCAGAAAGTCACCCCTGGCCTAGAGTTTGGGTATATTTAATACCCAGACATGGCACCACTTGACTTCTCTGACATACTACATTCTGTCCCTTCACCCCTGCTCTATTTATTAATTAAGAGAATATGTCCTTTTGCTTTGTTTCCCATATTATCTGTACTGTACTGATTTGCACTAGAAAAGTGGTATTTTTCTATCTGTCATCCCTCTAGTATCATATATACCGTATGTCACAACGGCAGTCTTCCAGATGTAATAGAGCAAGGGTGTCAAACCCACATCATCACAGCAGCATCACATGATGTATCGGGACTTTTTTCAACTTCACTAAACTGGGCGGGGGTGGGGGGGTGGCCAGCGCATGACGCATCCAGCCTGTGAGCCACGAGATTGACAGACCTGTATTAGAGTATCAAGTTTTAGAATTTCCAATTGACAAGGCTGTTTGGACCAACCCCGTTAGAGACCGCTAGGCTGAGGTAAGGGGTTGTTAGACAGACTCCCTCAAAAGTAGTAAAACACTTTCTCCTCTAATTCTGTATTACTTTTGGAGCTTTCTTTGAAAAGTTGAGCCTGATGCTGTGCAGAAGAGTATCATTGCAACTGGATTTCATAAAGCTTCACAATGGGTTTTGCAGTAACACGGATGGTAATTTCAAAGCAAAATTTGATATTGTTCTTTCTACTCCAATCAAAACATACACAAGCAGAGACATATGTACATATGCATACACAAACTTAATCGGGAAGGTTGATATTAAAGAAGCCTGTACCAGGAAATTTATCTGTCTTATCAAAAAACAGGTTAATGTGTATTTTTAAAATTTTACACTAACGGTTCTAAGCATTTGATGAAGTTAAATAATAGGTGCCATATATTAGGAACCATTACAAATATTAACAATTACAACATTTTCTACATTGAAAAAAATAATAATGTAGCAATCTGAATGTTGCCTGACAAACAGGGCAGGGTTTAGAACATTCCAGATTTTTTTTTTTACTGTTTTTGATATTCATATTGTGGTACCTCTGACTCATGGAAGTAAGATGTAAAAAAATGCTGAGGAAAACCGATGTGGAATGTGCCCTTCTGTAAAGACCAGATCAAGAATAACATTTCACTTCTGGATTTTAATGAAAATAATCTGGCCTTTTTATATGACTTCATCTGTTCAGTTGTTTTGTTGATTGAATGATTACCGGTATATTTCATATAATCTTTTGATATGCCGTATGATCCTTCGATATAACATGGCTATTCATATTATAATTGTTCTGCCCTCCTTTGCCTCCATCCGAGTGATGGCTTAATTAGCCGGCACTATCAGCTCTGGCAGCAGAATAGTGAGCGTCTGCCAAGTGTCTCTGTTATCTCCCTCGACGCCGATGACTCACCCAGGAACAAACTTCAGCTCTTAGTTAATCAATTGATTTGCCTGCTACGAAGAGGCACAGCAGCTCTGGCTGCCTTTATATCCTGTGGGGTGTGGCTCCATGACACAGCACTTCCTAGGCCTGCCCCACCCCTGCTTCTGTTGCTCCCTCCTCTCCTGCCTACAAAACCTAGGGTCCAACCAAGCCTGATTGCCATCAGCTGGGTCTGAAGGCGTGGCCTGGAGGGGGGAAAGAGTCAGGGGACGGAGGCCTCATTATCTCTTCCACCTGGCCTGTCTCTGGCTCCTGGAGCTGAGCCAGGGAAGCCGGTGCTCCCGAGGTAAATCCTGACGGCCCTTCCCCCTCACTTTCCAAGTCACTTTCTGGCAGGAGGCCCAGCTCCAAGTCACTTTCTGGAAGGAGGCCTGGCTTGGGGGGTGCAGACACAATAATAAAGAAAACAACAAATGCATTAAAATACAGACGTGAGTTGGAAGGAACCAAAATGGAGGAATATGTGCCCTGCCATTGATGGTCGTTCTTTAAGCATCATCTTCAATATCTCCACATTTCAGCTCAATTTAAGTGTTCAATGACTTTCAAGCAATGGTGGTTGTAGAAAGATGGGAAGGAATCTACAGGTAGTCCTTGACTTACAACAGTTTCATTTAGTGATCCCTTGAAGTTACAACAGCACTGAAAAAAGTGACTCATAACCGTTACAGCATCCCCTTGGTCACATGATCAAAATTCAGACACTTGGCAACTGACTCATAGGACGGTTTCAGTGGCCTGGGGGTCATGTGATCACCTTTTGTGACTTTCTGACAAGCAAAGTCAATGGGGAAGCCAGATTCAATTAACAAATGCATTATTAACTTAACTGCAGTGCAACAACTGTGGCAAGAAAGGTCAAAACTCATTAAAAATTATTTCGCTTAGCAATAGAAATTTTGGGCTCAGTTGTCGTAACTTGAGGACTACCTTTATACAACCTCGATAACAGGGGTGAAATGCTCCCAGTTTGGACCGGATCAACTGATCCGGTTGCGATGACGGCGGGTGGTTACCCGCCCCGCCCATGCCCCCCCAATCGCCCAGTCGCCCGCTTGCCACTTCTTTTAAAAAGTGCTTTTAAAAGGTAAAAAAAAGGCCCTGATGATCACAGCTGAGCCAAGCGATCATCAGAGCCTTTTTTTTTAACTTTTAAAAACATTTTTAATAACTTATTCGGCCAAATAGGTTGTAAAAAAATGCTTTTAAAAGATTTTTTAAAAAGGCTCTGACGATCACAGCTGAGCTGCCTGATCGTCAGAGCTTTTTTATTTTTTACTTTTAAAAGCATTTTTTAAACAACCTATTCGGCTGAATAGATTGTAAAAAACTGCTTTTAAAAGTAAGAAAAGAGATTGCGGATCACAGTTGATCACCCCCCCACATGCTGTTTCACTTACCCCATGCCTCCTTTGGCATGCATTGCGTGCATGTGCACCTTGCATTTGGTGCATTGTGTACACTGCGCATGCGGGCATACAGCGCACAGGTGCAGCCAGTGAACTGGTAGTAAACTGGTTCAGATTTCACCACTGCTCGATAAGTCTTAGATGGAGCCTTTCCTCAAGCATTTTCATAGCTTATGCATTGAAGAGACTTTTGGGTGATATGTGTGAATGAGTGTAGAAAAATATGTGACAGAAAAAAAATACGCTTCAGGATACCCGATATGCAAGAGAAATATATGTAATCTATAATATTAGTTTTAAGTCTTACTGTGTAAATTCTTTGAACATGGAAGATATTTTCTGCAAGGATAACACTGAACGGAGCTGTCTGATTTCTGTGCTAAACTGTCTTACCGGAGTTGACTCAGATGAGGGTAAATTGTCATAACTCTCACTTTCGTCAAACAGAGAGAATTAAATTTCCCTAAGACCCAAGAAACAGAGGAAAAGGAAGTTGGAACACCTAATTGATAGATGCTCTAAATTCAATTTTTCTCATGTATGAATGGTTACTAAGAAGCAAGGCTCTACTCACAAGGAAAAAGGTTTTTCCAAATGATGTCATAAGTTTCGAAAGATAAAATTTCCAGAAATATTGAAGCTTTGAAACAAAATCAGGAAGGCGGGCAGGGAGCCTACAACTGAAATACATACAGTATTTATTTTGCTACCACTCTTTATTAATCACTATGGTATTTTAAGAACATTCAATGTATATACAACTATGTTCACACAGACAGTAATCAAGGTTGGCATACTTATTAAATGTAATTTAAATTTACTAATTGAATCTGCTTTGAAATGTTTTAATTTGTTTTAGAAATGGAAATCGAAGAGGACAGGCCTCTTACTTGTCCTTAGTGTACAGAAGGGCTATTTTCCATGCTGGCCCTCAGTTTGGTATGCTTTCGGGAGCTCTGGCTTTATAAAACCTCAGTTCAGAAGTGTTGGTGCCAAACTCAAGTCGTCACGTTGTCACCACATGACGTATCCAGTGGTAGGATTCAGCCAGTTCGCACCACTTTGGGGGAAACTGGTTGTTAACTTTCTGAGCAGTTTGGCAAACTGGTTGTTGGAAGAAATCATTAGGGCAGAGAACTGGTTGTTAAATTACTTGAATCCCACCACTGGACATATTGTGACTTTTCCCCCCTTTGCTAAAATGGGGGTGGGCCGTGGCCAATGCGTGATGCAACCGGGCTGCGGGCTGCGAGTTTGACACCGCTGGTATAGAGGCATGTCCCCAGCACAAACACTTCTGAACTGAGGTTTTATAAAGCCAGAGTTCCTGAAAGCATACCAAACTGAGGGCCAGCATGGAAAATAGCCCTTCTGTACACTAAGTTTGACACCCCTGCTCTATGCTAGCATATCTGGGGTTGCTTGTGCCTTTTAACTGACCTGCTGAAACATTGTTTCATAAACCCCCAGACAGATTTTGGAAACAAATTCTGGTTTACTGACTAAATCTGATGCCTTTATCCTCTTCCGAACATTTGATAAACCCCGGACTGGTTTTTAGACTCTGGCACTTTGTAAACCTGATGTGATTAAGCAGTATTAGCCATTACATGGACTGCCACAGCTGAGACACGGCGTAAATGAATATAGTATGTCTGCTTCTGCTATCTGCTTTTCTCTCGCTTTCTTTCTCTGTTAGAAAATAATGTTTTATTTAAATAGCATGGTTGGAAATAATCTTAGCATTTGTTAGGACTGAAATGACACAACTCGTGAGTTTGTTTTTTTTCCCACTTCAGTCAATATTGATAGTTTGAGCTGAACAGATTGAAGTGAAAATGCAGATAGCTCTTCAAGTCATTTCTTGTGCTATTTCAGCCGTAGCAGCATCAGAACCTGTTCAAATTGTTTCCAATATTGCCTTTTAAAATTGGATTTCAATTTTCTAGTTGGTCTGAGCACACCTGTGCACACTGCAATACAGTTTCCCTCTCCCCCCTGCGTTTTTCTTGGAAACTAAAGACATGGTGTGTGTGTATGGGTCCATGTGTATGTATGTGTGTATGTACACACACACACACACACACACACATTCTAGTTCTTAGACTCAAGGATTTAGTTAGTACAAAAGCATAAAGGAAAGCATAGGACAAAGTAATACATATACAGAAATTCAGCAGAACGGTCTACTTACTATTCACCTTCAGATACAAGAAGCTCATATTCTTCTAGCTATTTATTAGGCCAAATTATATTTTGATATGTTTTTAAAATTTGCTGTAGTAATTTTCTAGAGAATTGTATTCATAGTAATTCAAAGGAAGCAGATGGTCCATTACCTTCATGTCAAGTGGCATATGATAGTAGCCTTCAATCTTTCCAGACCTGGGATCTACCTTAGGACAGATCTGTTTGGCCTACCCCCCATTACAGGTCACTCACTACATCCTGAATGCAGGAATAATGATTGTAGCATCAGAGCAAGGATAATAAGGGGGTGGCAGCAGCAGAAAAGAAAACTGAAAGGATCTGTTGTGACCACTTCTGGTCAGGCTGCAACTGAAAAAAAACCACATACCTTATTTGCGCATTGTGAAAATATAGATTGCACGTAAAGATCTCTGTATGTCTAGCTTGTGCATCTGTACAGTCTACATTAAAGATATGGAAAAAAAATCTCTCTGGGAATAAATTTGCAAGTGTTACCAAGAATGGATTGAAAACACAGCACTGAACAAAAGCTATTCTACTCAGAATTGGCATCAAAGAGTCATTTATGAAAAATGAGGAAAAATATGTATTTGGAAGAGTTCTGTAAAAGCATAGACTGTAGTTTAGAAAATATATGTTTTTGAAAAATGTTGGATAAATTTATATACATACTGCTTAGGAAAATTTGCACTAAAAAGCACAAAGCATGCCTATTAGATGAGATTGCCTTCAAAACTCCTGTTTGCAAGTGACAGATGCAGATTATTTTTATGAATCCTAGGGTTTATGAATCCTACCATTTTATAAAAGCATCAGTTCAACATAGCAGGAACAGTGGAATGAAGCAGCTACATCTTGGTCTGATTAGAAAGGTGAGCTCATGCAGTTTAGCGGCCAATACCTTCCGCTACATTTGAACCTTCTCCTTGATGTGTCTCCTGTGCAAGATCTCGGCAACCCAACTCAAAACAGCTTTTTGCTACAAAACTACGGTATCATGTGAAGATGAAATGTTCTTCTGTGAATTGTGCTGCCTCACTGGAAATTCTGAAAAAGAGAGCAGGCGAGCGATGTTAATCTAGAATAGAAGGGCTATTTTTTTTTTGTTGTTGTTATCGTAACTCTTTAGTTTGTAATGGAAATTTCATATACGTTCAGGCAACTCAGTTGTTTGGGGTTTTTCCCCCCACCTGTATGGTGTTTTATGGAATCTCTGTTACAGAACCTGGCACAGAAGACCAAAAATTTCGGGAGTCCTCTAGGTGGCACCATCATTGCACCATCAAGTAATTTCCTGTTTTAATCCTTCATTAACCAGCTGTTCATGCCTGTGTGTCCTGCCACACACAGAGAAACCTTTTCATTTGGCCTTATACAGTATGCTGATCCAACCCCCTGACTATTTTGGCCAGATGTGAAGTCTCCATCAGTCATTTCTGGTCCTGGCACTGCCTGGGTGACCATGGATGTCTCTTGGCTGGGATAGAATCCAGTAATTTGGCCTTGAATGTTGAGTTTAGTTACTGAGTACAGTTGATTTTATCTTTTAATTTAAGAGTCAGTTCTGGAATGAGTTACCTCGAGGTCAATTATTCCATGAATAATCACATCAACCTCATCTGTTCCATGCTTGAATTTTTTTTTAAAAAAACTTTTTTTTTCTTAAGCTGCAATTGTACACCCACTTTTCTGAGAGCAAAACTCACTGGTCTCAGTAGGACTGACTTCTGATGAAACATGTGTAAGATCATATTGTTAGTCTGTTGTTGTTGTTCTTCTTCCTTTCCTTTTCACATCTTTTAATAATAGAGAGGGAAAAAAAATAGAAAAATGCTTTCACATGAGCTGAAAATACACAAAACTGAAGGTAAGATATGTGTATTATGGTCCCAAACTGTAAAAAAGGTAGACTTTTATTTTCTGTTAGAATCAATAACATTTCAGTTTTGGCTGGAGACAAAAGCTTTATGGAAGTGATTACGTTGCACACTTGAGAATTAAAAATCTATTGTGAGCAATCTGCATAGCCCACTCCTATTATATTACATCCTCATAGGCCTGCTATTTATTTATTTACATCCACTTGTATACTTGTTACCTTGATAACCTCACATGTTGATTGTAACAGCTTGCAAATGCTTGTGAGGGAGTTCAGCTACGTAGGTTCACAATTCCTGCAGACAATCCTGCTCAACATGTGAAAGACCTCAGAGGCTTTGGGACATGTTGGAACATGGAATGAGGCTGGGCTTCCATACCACATCTCCAAAACAGTTCTAATCCCTAGAATGGGTAAACTGAATCCTAGCTTTTTATTTAAAACCAAACCAAACCCTGACAGTGATTTTTTAAAAAAGCTTTTGAATTGATTTGTATATATTCATTCTCACTTTTTAGTTGTTCAAACGGTTCCAGAGGTTTCATCCCCTCCCCCTCAAAAAAACTGCCAGATCATTTTGGTGAGAGTAGCAAACAAAGAAACAGACAAGCCATTATCCCCATTTTGAATATATAATTTCTCTTCTGTCTTAATGATCTCTAACTTTTTTTGAATCACTAATCATTAAGACTAGATTTCAAGTGGAGAGTAGTCTAATACAATGATTGAAAATAGTGTTCCTTTTACAAGGAAGAAAGAAATGGGTCTAAACTAACCCCTCTAAATCTGTGGGAATCTAAATATAAGTAATTTTCTTAAAAAATTTTCATGACTCATAATTTATTCTTAAAGATATTGAATAACATTTTTCTGTGGCAGGATGAGATAATAAGGTTTACATGGAAACTTGTAATACCCACTTAATAACTTGTTCTATGAGTGAGATGGGCAGTCTCTAAATTTGATACATAAATACTGTAAGATAAAATGTGTGTTGATATCTAAACGTAATTGCTTCGCCTTCTCTTGTGTATTTTTCCATACATTTTATATGTGAAGCATAAAGAAAAAATATACAGTTATTGGTATTATCAACTATCAGTTGGATCCCAATGTAACTAAAATATTGAAAGAAAGTGTACTACTGTTGGCAAGGAAAGATGATATATGGGAAGGCAATAATAATATTGATTAATGTGGGAATCTTTCTGTGGTTGACAGTTATAACTATAAATTCTATACCCTGGGCTGACCAGCTGATGAATGCACTAAAATTAATAATTCATAAACTGATCATGCCTATTTACATATACAGTTGTATATAATATTATTTGTGGGGGAAATGGATATTATATTCATGTATAGTGAGGGAATATGATGGTTTGGGCATCAGAAGGAATTTCCTCCTTAATAAATAGAAATAGGAGATTGAAATACATGCTCAGCAGAATCATATGTTACAGTTTTTGTTGGATTCTTTCACTCCTGATTCTGTGGCTGGGTGTATTAAATCACACTAAGCCATAATTTGCTTTAATCCCTGATCAGCCACAATGCCTGGGTTCACTCATGGATTCAACAATAATCCATGGTTCACAAACCATGCTTTTCTGGCTTTATATGAAAGAGTAAGCCCAAACGAATATAACCGTAATCTGGTTTTGTGCTATGTGTAGAGCAGCCTTTACATGTGAGACAACAACCTTGGAATGTTTTCTTTAGGAATATGAAAATCTTGAGCACAGTCTTATCTACTAACCGCCTTCTAATTTAATGGTCTAACTGAATTATTTTGTCTTCATGGGCAAAAGTAAGAGTCTGCTGCCTTTAGTATAATTATTTATTTATTAAATGTACTTTAATAAATGTATTTATTATATGAAAAATAGGAAGGAAGGAAGGAAGGAAGTTTAAAAAATATAAGATGCACTTGGTAACATTTTGGTCGACAGAAAACTGGCAACTGCTTTTTCTCCAATGCAGTGGAATATCCTGCATGCAGTTTCCAAGATATGACCCTGGCACCTCTGATTATGTCTGTCAAAGACTTATCAGAATCAAGTCATTGATGGGAAGATTTTGATAAGACATTTACGACACCAAACTGAAGTCCAAAGACTGTATAATGTTCCTAACAATCTTGGTTGTGTGTTAATAGGTTTCCTGGAATACGCTCTTGGTTCTTATATATAAAATCTATGTGTCTCTACATTTTTTCATCATTTTGACCACATAATAAAGTTGGTGTTTCCGTAACAACAGGAACAAAATAGAACATATTAGTCTTGTGAAAAACATTCCATTTGAAACACTTACCGTAGTCATGTTGGAAGGGTATGTATGCTTGTGTTTATTTAGAACTGTATCTAGCTTAATATTTTCAAAAAAAAAACAAAAATAAAATTCCATTGTCCTTTTCACAGAAACATAAAGCCATACAAGCATAGCAAATGCTCTCAATATAGTTTCCCTAGAAACATTACATTTTTCCTTTTTAAAAAATAAAAACAACAACAACCACACTCTATTGCAGATATTTAGTTTAACGGCTACATTTCTGACCTTCTTTTTAATTCTTGTTTACTTGTCTCCTCTGAGGTGGGAGAAAACAAACTTTCCCAGGTGGAGTCTGGGGAAGGATATTTATGGAAATCATTTTTAATACGTTTCCCAGAATTTATTTTCGCTGTGTTCAGCAGGAAATTAAGCTTCCCCCAAAACAGGCCCATCTGAAAAGCTATTTTTGTCCCTTCCAGATTGCAACGTCAGTTCATTCATGCTTTTAGACAAATAGACTGTTTGGCCTAAACTAGGCAGAGATCAAAGGTAATTGGGCTGGTAAGTCTTGCTGGCTTCTGACAGCTTTGGGCCCTTTGATCAGACACCTTATCAGTTCCAGGAGGCATCTTTCCCCCACATCCACGCCCTACACACTTAAAAAAAAAAATTGTCTGAGGCAGGAAATGATTGAGCTGATAGCAGCTTTCTGGGCCATAATTCATGCCACTATGCTTGACAGCAGATGAAAGGATCACTACTTATTTACCAGTAATAACTGACTAGTCTCTGCCTTCATTATCATAACAAATTATACGGTAAGTCTCTCTCTTCCTTATCTGTGATTTGTAGAATGTAGATGCAGATGACAGGCAAGCTGGTATGCTACTTATTTATAGGCATAGCTTATATTGGTACAGAAGATTTTTTTTAAGGACTGTGCTTTCAGGTAAATTTATAATAAGAGTACAAATATCCCCAAATGAGATGTTTTCGGTTATCCTTGGGTTTGAAAATAATCTAAGATTTTTCCAATCGTAATACGAAAAAATCCTTAAACCTTATATTTCAAGGTATAAATTGTTACAGCAGTTCTGTTACAATAGCTTACCACACCAGCAGACAGACTTATAAAACAAAAATCTTTGCCTTGAAATTAATAGTAACATAACATAATAACAGAGTTGGAAGGGACCTTGGAGGTCTTCTAGTCCAACCCCCTGCCGAGGCAGGAAACCCTACACCATTTCAGACAAATGGCTATCCAACATTTTCTTAAAAATTTCCAGTGTTGGAGCATTCACAACTTCTGCAGGCAAGTCGTTCCACTTATTGATTGTTCTAACTGTCAGGAAATTTCTCCTTAGTTCTAAGTTGCTTCTCTCCTTGATTAGTTTCCACCCATTGCTTCTTGTTCTACCCTCAGGTACTTTAGTAGTATTGAACAAAACCTCAGAACCATAACTTCTGATGAGGAAGGAAAATAAGTTTTAAAGTAGCACCTCTTACTTTCAAGCACCCTCCAGATCAGGGGTGAAATCTAATTTTTTTTGCTACCTGTTCTGTGGGTGTGGCTTGGTGGATGGGTGTGTCCTGTGACTTAGTGGGTGTGACCAACTCAATGTCACTCACAGCCATGCCCACTCAGTCACCCCCCCCACCAAGCCACGCCCACAGAACCCAGTAGGGAAAAAAATTAATTTCTGCCTTTTCCCTTTCCCTCGCCATCTGTTCTCCCTTCAACTAGGCCCCAGAGCCGCCACCTACCTCAACGGGGTGGCGGAATGCACCATACCCCAACTCCGGCCTTTCTCCAGAGCTGCCGCCCACTTACCACCTGCTCGCCGCCTGCTCGCCCTTCGCCTTTGGTCAGGGGCCGGGGCCCAGGGACGCCCCATTCCCTGAGGCCCCGGAGTCGCCCCCTGCTTGCTGCCTCCTCAACCGGGTTTGTCACGGAGCCGCTGCCCGCTCTTCCTTCATCATGTGGCATATACTTACTTTCCTCCAGCGGCTGGCTGCCAGGAAAGGCAAGCATCCAAAAGTTACCGGAGTTGCTCTCCTTGAATATGCTGCCTTGTTCTATGCGCCGGCTGCACAAGCGCACACCGAACCTGTCACTGATAAATAAATGAAATAAACGGTATGCGCTTGCGCAATCAGTGCATGGAACAAGCAGCAATGGTGGCAGCATATTCAAGGAGAGGGACTCCAGTAACTTTTGGACGCTTGCCTTTCCTGGCAGCCAGCCGCTGGAAGAAAGTAAGTATATGCTGCATGGCGAAGGAAGAGCAGGCGGCGGCTCCGGGACAAGGCTGGTGTCAGGGAATGGTGCATTCCCCGACCCGGTTGAGGCAGGCGGCGAGCAGGGGGTGGCTCTGGGGTCTCAGGGGAATGAGGTATCCCTGGGCCCTGACCAAAGGCGAAGGGGGAAGGCCGGAGTCGGGGAATGGTGCATTCCCTGACCCGGTTGGGGCAGGCGGCAGCTCCGGGGCCTTGGGGAATGGGCCCCAGCCCCTGACCTAAGGGCGAGCAGGTGGTGAGCTGCCTTCCTGGTGTTCCGGTATCTAGCTTGCGAAGGCTGGACTGCAGGCCATTGAGTGGTTCGGGGGCGTGGCCAGCCAGCAATTGCTACCGGATTGGCAAACCAGAACCAATCTCTGCTACCTACTCTCCCGATCTGGTCCGATCCGATAGCAATTCACCCCTGCTCCAGATCCTCCAGTATAAGAGAGCCTCTTTTTCTGGAGATGGAAGAAAGTGAATCAAGCTCTATCAATTTCAGGTATTTTATGAAATAGATAAAAACCTCTACTTACAATAAACAGAGTCATAATAAATTGATAAATGTGTCATTTTTATGAAATAGAAATATTGTCCATTTATTTAAGTTTAACGTAGATCTGGGGTCTCCAACCTTGGCAACTTTAAGCCTGGCAGACTTCCACTGTCAGAATTCTGGGAGTTGAAGTCCGCCATGCTTAAAAAAGTTGCCAAGGCTGGAGACCCTGACGTAGATAAGCTAACATTAAACATTACATTAAATACAAAGCATTTAAAATAAGATTGTAATGTATTTCTCATTTCTATTCAGAAAAGATTAAATGCACACAGAGGCTTTGACTTTTTGGTCTAAAGCAGTGGTCACCAACCAGTGGTCCGCGAGAAAATTTTGGTGGTCCGCAGAAAAATTATTTGCATTTTTTATATTGCACTAAATACTATTTATCTTTTTAAAAAATTCATATTAGTGGTCCTCAGGATTTAAAATTATGAATTTAGTGGTCCTTGAGGTCCGAAAGATTGGTGACCCCTGGTCTAAAGCTTTCAAAAACATGGTGTGGCTTTTTGGGGGGAGGTTCTGAAATCTTTTGAGTTAGTCTATTTGTAGTGTTTCTCAATCTTGGCTGCTTGAAAAGGTGTGGACTTCAACTCCCAGAATTCCTCAGCCAGCATGACAACACCTCTTCAAATTGTCAGTGTTGAGAAATACTGCCCTAGAGGATCAGATCCAAGCAATTTATTTCGGAAGACATAAAAAATAATAATAAAAAGTTCAAAGTAGAACTACATGAGACATCTCTATTTCATTAAATGTTTTGGGTGATGAAATACTTATGAATCTACTGTGTATGCCTACAATGAAGCTTAATTCATAATTTTATGATCTTAATGCAGGCCTGCAACAGTGGGTCCCATATCACTTGCAAGTAAATGAAGGAAAACAGGGACTTGTCTAATGGAACAGGGTACTTTAATTCCTTATATCTGAATGTTAATAACCCATAATTATACGAGAAGCAGTTTGCACATGATCCTTCTGCTCACCAGGTGTTATAAGGTATGACCAGGTTTGTTTGTTAGTGTGTGTGTGTGTAGACAGTTGAAGGGACACAGCATCTGGTTTGTGGTCCTTTTGAAACCTGCATATGTGTGCATGGCCAGAATACACTTCCTTGGAGAACCTGGCACCTTGACTTGGTAAGACAGGTAGATTTAATTCCAAGCAGAGTATTGTTTGTTGCCAGGTCCATTACAGAATAGGACAATTAAAGGCACAGAAGTCAGTCTTCTGTTGAGTCTGGTAACTCTACCTCTTCCCAATAATTGCTGTCAGGTATTTATGTATAATTTATTGGTCCCTTGGAGAGAACATCCTGGTAAACAGCCCTGGAACTGATTGATTAATTCTTTCAGATAAGTGTCAAGATTGATTAACTAATTCCATAATAATTTATTCCCCTATGAATAAAAGATGGACTGAGAGATAAGAGGCATAACAGCTGGGTATAAGTGATTATGGCAACAGCCATGTCTGCAATAACAAAAACTGTAGTTCATCCTTACATCATCATGGTATGTAACATAAGTTCAAGCTTAGAAACAAGAAATTAGTGTGTTGTACTAACATAGCATTTCAATGGATTCTGAGAATGAAGATTAATTCAGATTGATCTCATTGTTGTTGATATTTCTTTACATGAAATATAAATATGAAATTATTGTTTTTAATTTCTAGATTAAATTAGGACACCTTGAATCTTCATCATCATTATCATCTCCTTTTAATGACCCCATAATACCTTGTGGGATGCAATCTGAGCAACTGAATAAAACTGAATGGAACTTATAGGGCGGATGCCCTTCCTGTTGCCAATGCGGAATTTTATTCAGCAGATATATTCTCATCGTGCCCAGAGAGAAATACCTGCCTCTACCTAGGATCGAACTCAAAGCCTCTTGATTGTGAGGCAAGAGAGCTCCACCTCTAGGCCACCACACCACTCACACCTTGAATCTTTATAAATATGGATAATCATTGGACAGTGGGAAAGAGATGCAAAATATCTCTAGTGCTATCTAGTGGTCTCATCTGGATTTTTGTAGCCCCTATCTGTATTCCTACTTTTCTACAAGTCATGACGAAACAAATATTTTTCTGAAGGATGGAAAAATACTGATTTTTTTTTAAGGCAAATGCTAGGGGATGCTATGGTATTTCTCTGCTTGCACCACAATGACTTTCATTTTTACTGAAAATAAATCTGTGTTGGAATTCTCTGTCATCTTTAGTTCAACCCTCAAGAATGCTCCTGCAATCTTTATCATTTTGAATCTGAGTCAATAATTGTTTTTCCATTAGAGTTAGCCTTTATTTTTGGCTACAAATTTGCATTCCATTATCAAGACACAGAAAAGAGTCCAGATCTTTGATCTTTCACACTTGTGCAGTCATGGAGAAAGTGGGTAAGTATACCTGGAATCATGTCTACGACATTTCAGATTTCTGTCTCATGGAGCAGATTCACCTTGATGACTCTGCTTTGTCTCAGCCTTTAGAACTCATACAATGACTGAGCAAAGATGATTTGGCTGCATCACTGAACTAAACTACATTATTGATCTTTTCAAAATCTTTGGTAACCAGAGGGCTCACAACAAAAGCCTAGCTATAGATGGACTCTGCACAATCATGCAAGAAAGTAGACATATTCTAGCAATAATCATGATTCACCTTTTGGTGCAGGTTGTTTTCTTTGCTTCATTTTCATATACATTTAAAGTAGCATAAAAATAATTGCATATACACAAAGCATCAGGCACAAAATTGCGGCGAGCCCATTCTTTCAAGGAAAGTAAGGGAACCTAAATCAATAGCAAGAGCAAAATATAACAAGGAAGGCATGCGATCCAGTATTGTTCAGATATTTGCTGCTCCAAAATATTGCAAATAAAGTCTGTGTTTCAACAAAACCTTATATCATCGGTGGTTCCTTGATATTTTACAGTTATTTTTATAAGATCACAATATTTTAAATTCTATTTTTCTGTTGAGAGATCTAAACATCTAATATATTTGGCCACTTGCATAATCTGGTGGCTATGAATATACAAAGTTTTAAGGTTAGCCTTTTCAATCTTCTCTTTAAGATTACATGTCAATCTTATTTTAGATTGTTAGTTAAATTCAGGAAGATAGCTCCAAAATTCTGTTAGGAGATAAGCAATTAAAATATGCAAGAAGTGCATTACTTCCACACTGGAAAACCTTATATTATAAATGTAGCTTTATTTTTTTTATTTTATTTTTAATGTATGTTTTAATACAAACATAGTACATATACATCGACATACAAAAAAAGAAAAAAAATACAAATATCACAGTGCATCCCCACCCTCCCGGAGACCGCTTTCCCCCCCTTATATTTCTTCTATAATAACTAAAAGATGTATATCGAATAATACAATATATTGTATTATTCCAGTGTGCCCTTATCCCCTCCAAAACAACATATATTCTTGAGTAGGTTTATTCCCTTTGCCATCCACCAACACTGTTTTTATAAAATCCCCCCATATTTCATTATAATTGTTTACTTTAATTATCCCTTTTTAAAATTTAATTTCTGTTATTATTTTTCATTTGTTGCCATACTCCAAATTTCATTATACAACTCGTTTCTTTGAATATCCCAATTTCGTCCACAATATTTAGCCATTACTAATCTAGCTGCCATTATCAAATTTACAATCAATTCCTTTTTTCTTTCATTTATATCTTGTTTTTCCACCAACAGTAATGCAATTCTTGGTGACATATCTAAATTTATATTCAAAAGTGCTCTAATTTCTCTAAACACCATGTCCCGTATTTTTTGTGCACTATCACAATCCCACCACATATGTTTATATGTTCTTTCTTGAACCTTCAACAAATATTTGTATATTTACCATCTATTTATAGCTTTATTTATAAACATTCAAACATTCAGCACAAATCTGAACCAGATTCTTCTTTCAGATGACTAGTACATAGAGCAATTCTCAGTGGAGTAAGAAAGTGGAGAACTCATATATCCTATTACACTTCAAGAAAGACATGTGTATTGATGATTTATAGTATTTTATTCCTATACTTTCCCATCTCACTGAAAGTAGAGGGGGGAATTGGCTATGCCAGCTGATATAACTGATGGGCCAGAATTTGGGTCTGGAAGATCAAGTCTAGTGTCTATCTGAATTTTGGAATTACCTGTCTGCAATTTTATCCAACCATCTCCACTAATAACACTACTAGTGAAATATTTTTGCCAGGGCAAAAGTCTTGAGAGCCACTAAATCTAATCCATTCACCACACAATCAATAGCAGCAGGAATAGAACAACCCTTCACGTCCATTCCTGTTTATTCTTTTGAACATCTTCTCTGGCGCTTGTCTGCTTTTTCATAAAACCGCTCTCCCAAGTCTAACAGCATGAATCTGCCTTCCTGGTTTTGTTAATTCAATCTCACAGTTACTAGCCTTTCCCAATCCATTATTGGGAAAGGACATTATGTTGTATGATTTCATAAGGACATTATGCAATAACTAGCTTCGATAATGAATACCAAAAGTGGGAGATGTTTCTTAGTTCTGTGTTAATTCTTATTTTATCACTATATTCCATCTGTCTGCTTCAATAGATGTGATGTGTGAAAAAGCATCACGAAAGTGGTCCCAAACAGCATGGCATAATATCGTTGTAAATATTATGTGTCTTCAAAGGGTAAAATAACATTCACAAAACAAAGACCTTCATATAATACAACTATCCATAACTAAGACAGCTCAGCCAAATTAGTAAACATAATTGTATGACTAACTTAAATATATAAACAAGCCATAAAGAAAAAAAAGCAACCACAGAGGGAAGTTTTAAAAACTATTTAAGAGGAACTGGAAGCAACAACAATAAAAAATTTTTTTTCCGAAGCATGATTTAATTAACTTAATCTTTATTTTTATTTATTTATTTTATTTTGTCACACAGTATATTTAAGCATAAGCATAAAACAACTATACAATGTATAAGCATATATGTATAAGTATGAGTATGTAATAACTATATTAATTGAATATAACAAAAGGAAACAATAGGACAGGAACGATAGGCACGCTTAGGCACAATTATTATGTTGTGTAGGTTTTAGACGAAGAGCCACATAGAATAAAGATTATAGAATAAAACATTAATTGAGCAAAGTCATTGATTATCTTTGAATTGATGACTTGAAATTTTCACTCAGATGCAGTCTTTTAAGGGAGTCTATGGCAATTTGCCGCAGCCAACTTGCTGTGGTCAACTTGCTGCAGGAAAATTCACCACAGCGAACTCTCTGCAGAACAACTCTCTGTGGGACAAGAGTTACCCGAATATCAAAGAAATGGTGGGAAAGAATCATTTAAAAAAAGGATGCAAAAGGAGGGACAGAATGAAATGTGAATAGCAAAAATTAAAATATTTTTAACTTTTTTTAAAATAATTAAATACAATTGTTAAATTGTCCTGTGGCAGGTTGGCCATGTTGAGTTGGCTGTGGCAAGTTGGCCATGGTGAGTTTACTGCAGCCAGTTGGCAGTGGCAACTTGTCCCTTTCTGCTTTTAGGGTGTGCCACATTATTTCCTTTCAATAAAAACTAACAACACTTTAGGAATGATCCTTCAGTTCGTAATTTGTTTTATATCTGAGATTCTTACCTCCCAATCACTGTTTCCACACTTATGGGAGCCCAATCTTATTTTGAAGGATACCAGAGTGAAGCAAGAAGATAGATGAGAGATCTTCTAAACTGACCAGTCAGATTCTTTTGCAGTTACTTAGATATAACCCATTGGCAAGAACAAATTTCTTCCATTTTGATATTTTCCCAGTACAAGAACATGATTCATAATTGTGCAAGTTTTTTCCTGGAACATGAGCTCTCCTTTCCCATAAAGGTACAAATTTCTATGAGCCATTTCGCTCTCAGTCAAACACTGGGAAACAATTATTCACCCTGCCTTTACTTTGCAAGGTTGACTTTTCATTTCTAGCATTGTCATTCAGTGTGCAATACTCACACTCAGTTTCTTAGATAACTTTCTTTCCTGCCTAAGTGCCCATCAAGTAAAAGACTTGAGCAGGATTCTAGCCGAAGCATGCTCTTTAGCTCTTAGTTCCAGAGTTTTTCTAAACTCTCAGTTGGAAGATCAGATAGCCAAACTATACTGGACAGTTGCAAGCATGTAAGAAGATCAGAGATAGCAAAATAAAGCCTTCAAAAATCTCCCCTGCCATTTTCACTTGTTCCAGTTGAGGGTATAGCAAGGTGAATCCTCAGATATTTCTTTCCCATAACAAGGTTCAAATTGGCCTCACCTCTCCTCTGGTAGATCAAGCTCTACAGAGAAAGTTATAGTACCTGATTTTCCCCTCCCCTTTTTTAGCTCTCAAAAGTAGGCCTGAAGTATCAGCATCATCCAGCTCATTTGCATATCCTTGTTGAATCTTTGATCCAGGCTAGACAATAATAAAAAGACTTTTAAAAACATGGCTGGATTGTTCCCTTGTTCAGAATATTCAAAATCACATGGCAGTATGTGCGAACCTTTGGACTCTCTATGACCAGTGGTGGGATTCAGCTGGTTCGGGCTGGTTTGGGTAAACCAGTTGTTAAATTGCTGGCTGGCCCTGCCCTTCCCCTTTCAGGAGTTCCCACGCACCCCGTTTTGGCTCCCAGGTAAGTGCAGGGAGGCCTACTAGGCCCAAAATGGGGCAAGGAGGGTGTGGCGTGCCCCCCCCAGGGCCCATTTTTACTTCCGGGGGAGAGTAGGAGGCCGAGTGCTGCCTGTCACACCCCCTGACCACGCCCACCATGGCCACGCCCACCCAGCCAGTAGAGAAATTGTTGTTAAATTATTTGAATCCCACCACTGCCTACGACTAACTATATTAAGATGATTGGGATAAGATGATGATGATGATGACAATGATAACAACAATCATAGTAATGAAGAAGAAACAGATGTCCAAAAATTAGGCAAAGTGTTGTGTAATGCATTTGCCAATAAAAGATATTGCAAATATTACTTAGCATTGTTGGGCCTTACAGCTACAATATTAGCTATTTTGCCCAACAATGCTAAGTAATATTTGCAATATCTTTTACTGGCAAATGCATTTGGAACCACTCTAAGCTGGAATCATTACACAACACCTTGCCTAATTTGATGTCTCGTTATATACTCTGCTGTCAAAGAGCAGAAATACAGTTAAACTTTTAAATGATAGTTGAAGAGATCAGGATGGTTTGTGCATTGAGGCAAGAAAACTCTCTACCCCAGATTAAACAGCCACTTTCTCTTTTCTGTATTCAGCAGTATCTTTTGTCTTCAAGCCATCTCCAACATTAATTACGCTTATATAAAGAATGTCAACCTTTTTCCATCTTGAACACATTCTCGAAAATTAAACAGAAATAGTGTAAGCAAGAATAGCGACAAATAACATTATTAGGAGGAACCGTCATAAGATAAATAATACAACAGCAGATAAAAGAATTGAATGGCCGAAAAACTGCATAAAGCAATAGGTACAAAGATCAAATAAGCAAGCAATCACGAAAATAAAGTAAGACTTGCTAGTCATTAAAAGCTCAGACAAATGATAAGATCTTCACCTGGCACTTATTATTAATGTGGTTCATTTTATCCTTTGGCACACGGTAAGATACCATTATGGTCACTGAAATAATTAGGGTTGCTATAGAACCTGGACAAACATGAAATTTAATAGTGAATCCTAGAAACCAGCTAATTCAAGCTCCCCAAAATACTTTGTGCAAGAGGGCACAAAGAAAAATGACTTACAGGTCAGGAAAAAGGGCAGAAACACAATGAGAAAGTGAATAAAAGGTAGTGACGATGTTCCACGATGAAGCTAAGAATACATCCTAGTCAAAATTGAATTGTAATTGGACACAAATTGATACCTATTCGCTTTAAGTTTTCTTCTCAAAATTTACAGCTCTATCATGATGTGACATACTCATGTCGCAAAAGAGGTGCTGAAAAGCATGATCTACTTTTGTGATCCACAAGAAATAGGTTAAATTTTTTTGCCTATTTTAATTCAATTAAAATAAAAAATAGCCATGATTGTATTCATATTTTTAAAGTATTATTTGTAATGATTAAGTTATTCATCGAATGGGATCAAAAAGCCACGTCTCTCTTCTGGAAGCCAGCTGGGTGGCGTTTCTTATCTGTGTAAAGATAAATTTCACGAATTTCATGAAATTTATCCATTCTTTAATACAGAAATGCAGCTTGCTGTCTACCTTCCAAGAAGCTCTGTTCCAAGAAATAGACGTATACTTTTCTGATTAGCTCCTTTGTTTCTTACCCCATCGAAACTCCTGTGGTTCAGGGTGAGCATTTTAAAAAGTTACCGTATTGTTACTTTCTTTTGCTTTTGTCTGGATCATTTTCCTGCCTGCCTGCCTGCCTGCCTGCTTGCCCGAGTAAATCCAATGTGATGCTGTCATATCCCATGCTTTCTCATCTGGAAAAAAAAATCTTGAAAAGGAGAATACCTGTGGCTAATGTCTTTGTCTCTGAGCCCAGTAAGGGAATAGCTATCACTGGCCAGCTACAGTGGCCTTTCAAACCTATTCAGCTGTTCTGAGCCAGAATATATTTTTTTTTGCCCCTTCCTTCTCTCCCTCCCTCTGTTCTTGCTTTTTTTATTTAAGAGAAAGAAGACAGCCTCTGAATGGTGCCCTACAGGAAGGAAAGACAAGCTCTTTGAGATAATTGTACAAAAGCCATTTTAAGGGTATTGCTTCGGTGTGAAAAGCTGTACATTTCCGCCATGTAATTTTGAACATAATTTCTGGCTGCAATTGGGTCCCATTTATGCAATGATTAGCAGGAAATTCAGACATTCTGAATTCCTATTATATTACAATTCATCCAGGCCACAAAAGACGACTTAACCGCCGCTTGGGATTGGTTATAAACGTGTCATAAAATGCGTGTTAATATATGGTGACAAATCCTAGCTACAGATTCACATAAGCAGTACTGTGTGCGTCTTTGAAAAGATAAGACAAAAACCAGGCATTTTAGGCAAATAACTTGTTTCTTTGCATTTTAAAATTTATTTCACATTTTCTAAAAAAACCAAACAAACCCTGCAAAATGTTTTTTTTTGTTTTTGTTTACATTTATACCCCGCCCTTCTCCGAAGACTCAGGGCGGCTTACAATGTATAAGGCATTTTGTTTTGTTTTATAACTAGACATATAAAAACATTATTTATTTAATTCATTAATCATATTTATATGGCCACCCATCTCACACAAAGTGACTCTGGGCAACATACAACAATTGAATAAACAGCGAGTAGATTTAAACAATCATTACAAAAGAATAAAAAGTGATGATTACAATTAGAACTGTACAGACACCACAGGGAGAGGAAGAATATCAATCACAGTTGAGCCTCTAAGACTGTCTCCAGTTCCCAAAGACCCTAAGGCCTGATGACGTAACCTAGTCTTGAGGGACTTTCTTAAACAATAGCATGGAAGGAGCAAGCCTAACTTCAGAAGGGAGAATGTTGGGCACCATGATGGAAAAGTCCTGCCTCTTGGGTTCCACCAAATGTTAGTCCTTGGTTCATAAAACTCACAACATGCTTCCCTTGACAGATTTATTAGGATGGACAGATATAATTAGGGAGGGCTTTAAAGATCAAACTACCAGCACCTTGAATGGACCTAGAAGCAGATTGGCAACCAATGTAGTTTGCAGAGCAGAGGTGTAATATGTGTTTTTCTAGGAGCACACATAACTGCTCATGCTGCACCTATTCAAGCTTCTGGATACTCTTCAAGAGCATCCTCATATAGAGCGTATTACAATAGTCCAATTTGGAGGTGACCAGAGCATGAATGACTGTGAGCAGAACCTCCCAATTCAGGAAGAAGCTGGTGTTCAACCCAAAGCTGTTCAAAAGCCCTCCTAGTACAACTGCCACCTGATCTTCTACTGTAGCTAGGAAGCCCTCCATATTGCACACTGGGCCTGCTTGGGGCAATGCTACCTAATCCAGCATAGCGCTAGAACAGGCAGGACCCAAAATTTAAAGCCACTTGGTCTTGCAAGTTGAACCCTGTTGTGCCTCATCTGGGCCCTTCCAGTCTCTAGGAATTCTGTTCGCAGCATTGCTTAATTTGCTAGAGGCAGAAATATACCGTGATTGTCATCAGTGTACTGATGATACCTCATCCTATGGTGACGAACGTGCTCCCCCAGTGGCTTTATGTAGACATGAAATAGGAGAATTAACTTTGTGGCACAACATAGTAGGGCCCAAGGGCAGAACCTTCCCTTTCCAATCACCACTGACTGGAATTGACCCGGGGAAAGTGGACAAAATAATCATAACAGCGCTAGTGGATGGATGGCATAGTCAATGGTATTGAAAACTGATGAAAGGTGAAATTGGGCAAGATGAATGCACAATGTCCATCCCACCCTTGCCATAGATCATCAAAAAAATGTCATCAATTTTGTTTCTGTCCCATACCTGGGTCTGAATCATGATTAAAAAGGAACCAGATAAACGATTTCATTCAAAGCCTTCTGAATCATTTGCACAAACACCTTCTCAACCATCTTATCCAAAAAGGGGAGGTTAGATATTGCTTCTTGAAGAAGGGGTAAAATAAGTCCTCTTGAAGAGATAAAGAAATAATGCCCTCACTCAAAGAAGAATTAATCACCATTAGAACCCACTCACAAGATACTCTCGCAGACTTTTCACAAACTAGGGCCTTGGACCTAGAGAGCAGGTGGCTGAGGTCACAGTTCAGAACTTTATTTGCTTTACTCAAGAAACCAATATTTGTTGTTGGTTCTTTTCATTAGTTACCACCTTCCCCTTAGATGCTTTCTCCATCGAGGCTTTGTGAAATGGAGGATTGGATATTTATTTTACATCCCACCTTTATTATTATTTTTCCATATACAACTCAAGAAGGCGAACATATATTCATTTCTCCTTCTGTGTTTCCCATAACAGAAGTAAAAAATTAGAGGTACAAACTGGAATTACTTGCTCTTTGCTAGAAATAATGCTCTTCCATCCAAATTCCCAATCCTGTGCTGGCTTCTCTTGTTTGTCAACGCTTTGGCTACTCTATGACCAGTAACTCTTCTCTCTTGATAAAATTGCTAATGGGAAAGCGATGAAAAAAAACCCAACACTCCCGTCAGGCCAATCAAACTCTCTGAGCACACAAGCCTCATTAAAACAGAGTAAACAGCTTCGGGAGAAAAGTTCCTGACTCTTGTCAAGTATAGCCTCTGTTCCTAAAGCCTAGAAGGAATTTGTGTAATAAGCTTAATAGCCTTTCCATAAGAAGAAAAGTCACATGGCTGGTTTCTAATTGTCCCCCAGGAATCATCTCATTTAGAACTGTGTTTATGAAATAAATAAAAAAAATGACCATATTCCTTGGTTTTACAGCCCACTGATTGGAATCTTGCCATTGGGAATTAAGAGACTGATTTTTCCATCCTTGGGGTGGCAGGTTGTGACCAAGACCATTAATGATGAAGCAGTTCATTTTATGTATAACAAACTGAAACGGGCAGGCCTCTCTTCTAATGCTACTTCCCATTTTTTTTTATTTTGTCACAACAATATACACAAGCATCAACATAAAATAACTACATATCATATAATCATATGAGCAAAAGTATGCAATAACTATATTAATTGGATATAATGAAAGGAAACAATAGGACAGGAACGGTAGGCACGTTTGTGCTCTTATGCACGCCCCTTATAGACCTCTTAGGAATGGGATGAGGTCGATAGTAGACAGTTTTTGGTTAAAGCTTTTGGGATTTTGAGAAGAGACCACATTTTGTTGCTAAGGAAAATCACACTCTGTCACTCAACTTACTTGTGTTCATGTAACCAGGGACTATACTGGGAAGGATAAAACTAGATATTTTGGACATACTGAAAAACTTGACTAACATCAGATTAGCTCAGCAACTTCTTCCTCTTCTGCTTTTGAGTTTATCCTTCATTTCAACAGCAGTTTTGCCGTGAAACGTAAACCTCAACTGATTTCTAAGGAGAACTTAAATCAAGGGTGTCCAAACTTGGCAACTTTAATACTTGTGGACTTCAACTTCAATTCTGGGAATTGAAGTCCACAAGTCTTAAAGTTGCCAAATTTGGACACCCCTGACTTAAATTAAAGCAGACTTCTGAGAGACTGAGGTTGTTGCAATAATCTAGCTAAGAACCATCCGGTAAGAGAAATACATGAATCTAACCAATCTTGGCTTATGCAGGGTGTGTGCATCAGGAATTGAGCAGAGCATTGATCCATCTAAGTCGGTAGAGTAGGCTAATACTTCACACCAACCAGGTAGAACAATTTTGGGGCAGTTCAAGGCTGCATCTCACACTAAAGCAAGAGTAGATGAGCAATAATGAAAAATGTAGGGGCCATGAAGTTTCATCTGGCTCCTTCCAGTGATATCACAATATTACTTCAATAATAGCAAAACAATAAAAACAATGACAACACAGCAACTACCATAAAACAAGGCAATAAAGCAACAGGAATACAACCATTTTCAACAGAGTTCATTTAAAGATAAAGGTGAAGAGTGCCAGAGGGCTGAGGTCAACTCCTGGAGAGTTCATGGACACATCCATGTAGTTTTCTGGGCAATTAAATGTCAGTCTAGAAGGCTACCAGCCTGCTCGGGAGACTTAACATAACATAACAACAGAGTTGGAAGGGACCTTGGAGGCCTTCTAGTTCAACCCCCTGCCCAGGCAGGAAACCCTACACCATCTCAGTCAGATGGTTATCCAACATTTTCTTAAAAATTTCCAGTGTTGGAGCATTCACAACTTCTGCAGGCAAGTTGTTCCACTTATTAATTGTTCTAACTGTCAGGAAATTTCTCCTTAGTTCTAAGTTGCTTCTTTCTTTGATCAGTTTCCACCCATTGCTTCTTGTTCTACCCTCAGGTGCTTTGGAGAATAGTTTGACTCCCTCTTCTTTGTGGCAACCCCTGAGATATTGGAACACAGCTATCATGTCTCCCCAGTCCTTCTTTTTATTAAACTAGACATACCCAGTTCCTGCAACCGTTCTTCATATGTTTTAGCCTCCAGTCCCCTAATCATCTTTGTTGCTCTTCTCTGCACTCTTTCTAGAGTCTCAACATCTTTTTTACATCGTGGCGACCAAAACTGGATGCAATATTCCAAGTGTGGCCTTACCAAGGCATTATAAAGTGGTACTAACACTTCACGTGATCTTGATTCTATCCCTCTGTTTATGCAGCCCAGAACTGTGTTGGCTTTTTTAGCAGCTGCTGCACACTGCTGGCTCATATCTAAATGGTTATCCACTAGGACTCCAAGATCCCTCTCACAGGTACTACTATTGAGCAAGGTACCACATATACGGTACTGGTGCATTTTGTTTTTGGCCTAAATGTAGAACCTTACTTTTTCACTGTTGAATTTCATTTTGTTAGATAGCGCCCAATGTTCAAGTCTGTCAAGATCTTTCTGTAACTTGAGCCTATCTTCTGGAGTGTTGGCTATTCCTGCCAGCTTGGTGTCATCTGCAAATTTGATGAGTTCCCCATCTATCCCCTCGTCCAAGTCATTGATGAAGATGTTGAAGAGTACTGGGCCTAAAACAGAGCCTTGGGGTACTCCACTGCATACTTCCCTCCATGTGGATGTAGTTCCGTTGAGGACTACACGTTGAGTGCGGTTGGTCAGCCAGTTACGAATCCATCTGGTGGTGGTGCTGTCTAACCCACATTTTTCTACTTTATCTAGTAGTAGGTTATGGTCTACTTTATCAAATGCTTTACTGAAGTCCAAGTAAATTATATCGACAGCATTCCTCTGGTCTACTAATTTTGTCATTTTGTCAAAGAATGCGATAAGATTAGTCTGGCATGATCTGTTTTTGACAAACCCATGTTGGCTTTTGGTTATTACTTTGTTTGCTTCTAGGTGTTCGTGATTCGTTGCTTGATTATCTTTTCCAGAATCTTCCCCGGTATTGAGGTAAGGCTGATAGGTCTGTAGTTTCCTGGATCTGTTTTTTTTTCCTTTTTTGAAGATGGGAACTACATCAGCTCTTTTCCAGTCCTCTGGCAGCTCCCCTGTGCTCCAGGATCTTTGAAAGATATAGTTCAGTGGTTCTGAGATCACGTCTGCCAGTTCCTTCAGAACTTTGGGGTGTAATCTATCCGGTCCTGGTGATTTGAACTCATCTAGGGTAGACAGGTGTTCACTTACCATTTTCTTCCCTATTTTAACTTGTGTTTCTAATCTGTTTTTTATAGTGCTGTTTTTGATAGGTTGGATTGTTTTTTCCTTTTGTGTAAAGACAGATGCAAAATATGAGTTAAGTAGATCTGCTTTCTCCCTGTTGCTTGTCATCTTCTTGCCACTTTCTCCCAGCAATGGGCCAATTGTTTCCTTGACTTTTTTCTTGTTTTTAACATGTTGGAAGAAGCTTTTTTTGTTATTTTTTACTTTTGTCGCTAGCCTTTGTTCATTGTGAGCCTTAGCTTTCCTCACTTCATCTTTACAGGCTCGGGCTATTTGCTGATATTCTGCCTTAGTTATTTGCCCCTCTTTCCACTTTTTATATTTGTCCTTTTTGTCTTTCAATTTGTCAGATAGTTCTTTATGCATCCATGCTGGTTTCTTTTGAGATCTATTATTTTTCTTCTTCATTGGTATTGTGTTAGACTGCGCTTTTATAATCTCACTTATAATCTCACTTGTTCCCTAAGAATGCAGAGCGGAACAGACATGTCTTCTGTTGATGTTTAAACACCAAATGGCATGAGGGCCAATTCCATTTCTTGGAAGAGAGCTTAGATCTGGCCAAGGCATGGATCAGACAGCAGCTTGTAAACTCATTCAGGTGAATGAACATTCAATGTGGCTTCCTGAAGCCTTACTTGATCAAGTAAGGAGAAAGACCAAGAGGATTGGGAGGCTCAAGATTTTAATTTTTTGTTTTGTTTGTTTGTTTACATTTATACCCCGCCCTTCTCCGAAGACTCAGGGCGGCTTACAGTGTATAAGGCAATAGTCTCATTCTATTTGTATATTTTTACAAAGTCAACTTATTGCCCCCCCAACAATCTGGGTCCTCATTTTACCTACCTTATAAAGGATGGAAGGCTGAGTCAACCTTGGGCCGGGCTCGAACCTGCAGTAATTGCAGGTTCTCATCTCACCTCCACACACCTTGTGTTTTTACTCTTCTTTATTCTGCAAACCAAACATCTGCAAGGAAATCACTGATTTTGTTATTACTATCCCCTCCTTTTAGAAAAATAACATTGTTGGATTTTGAACAGTAGAAATGAGGTTGGTTGGTAAAAACCAACCTCATTTCTTTAAAAAATAGAACTGCCCATGTTGCCTGTAAAACTCTTACAGATCCTAGTAATGGTACTATAGCTGTATCTTGTGCTGAAACCTATCATCAGCCAGGAAAATATTTTTCCCAGAGGTGGCCTGTCTGCTGGATAAAAGGAGAGTCTTCATTCAGTTCTTCAGCAGCATTTTCCATATGGAATTGGTTAGAAGAAGGAAGGATGGTCAGCCAACATTCAGAGTTTCCAATGTTTTTTCCCAATAGAAGGTTGAGATCCACAATGCACAAAGGTTACATTTTGCTTATTCAGTTGTCAAATGCAACATCTCCATTTAGAAGCCATATACTCTGTAAGATGAAGAGGCAAATTATGTTCAAATTAGTGTTCTTTCAGAGCTAAGATTTATGGCAATTATGAAGTAGCATAAGCCAAAATCTGAGTCAGAACCATTTTTAAAAAATCCTTCTGGGCTCTTTACAGTTCCCGCCCCCCCTTAAGATTTCATCCCCACCCCACCCACAGTTCCTGGCTAGAAATTAAATAAAATTCTTTAAAATATCATGAATGGCACCCAGACTGAGATGAAAGTTACTTTCAGGCACGACTGAACTGTGCTTTTTCACACAACCTCTAAGTTCAGAGTTATTGACCTGAATTTTTAAAAAAAATTGATTTAGGTCATTGGACTCTCTCATTTGCAGTGGGGAAGTTCCTAAATCTGAAATCTCTGGGACTGTTTTGCAGAATTCACTGTTCATCTTTTAGTAGGACCCAGTGAAATTAAGACCAAGAGTTCATGCCCGGCATACTTAGTTTGTCATATTAGAGATACGCCTTTACTCCAGTGCCTTTTTGGTAGCTAGGGGGTGGGCATAACATGATCATGTGATCACTGCTTATGGAAATGATGCTTGCTTGCATTGGACTGGCACAGTGACAAAGGGGACAGTCAAGAAAACCATTGGTTTCCTAGAGTGTATGGGTGGCCGCCGGGGGGGGGGAATTCTGTACCTGCTTTACGTTAAATTTTCATGGGTTAATGAGGCTATTGTTTGACTCATTTAAACAAGAGAGTCTCCAAAATGGTTTGCCAGAGTGAGACAGAAAGAAAGCTGAGTGGGAGAGGGTGATGAAGAGGATGGGGCAGCCACTGTTCTTGCCTTTGAGCAAGACCTTTGGGGTCAGGTTTATAGGTCAGCATGGAAAAACTACTACAGAGTAAGTCACTGACTTCTTCAGCTACAAGGACATTCTACTCTTAACGCTGGGCTTGTTTGTTTGTTTATTTATTTATTTCATACTTCTTAACCACCCATCTCCCTCGGAGAAGGACCAGGGGTGAAATCCAGCAGGTTCTGACAGGTTCTGGAGAACCGGTAGCGAAAATTTTGAGCACTTCAGAGAACCGGCAAATACCACCTCTGGCTGGCCCCAGAGTGGGGTGGGAATGGGGATTTTGCAGTATCCTTCCCCTGCCACGCCCACCAACCCACCAAGTCACACCACGCCCAACAAGCCACACCCACAGAACCTGTAGTAAAAAAAAAATTGGATTTCACCACTGAGAAGGACTCTGGGGGGTGTACAATTTAATCAATAAATACATTTTGCAACTCAAGATTGGACAAATGCCCAAGTAAATTATACACTGTGTCTTCACTGAACATAGATTAATGTTGATGTATTCCTCATTGTCACTGACTTTATTTATGGCATTATGAAGTAGCATAAGCCAAAATCTGAGTCAGAACCATTTTTAAAAAATCCTTCTGGGCTCTTTACAGTTCCCGCCCCCCTTAAGATTTCATCCCCACCCCACCCACAGTTCCTGGCTAGAAATTAAATAAAATTCTTTAAAATATCATGAATGGCACCCAGACTGAGATGAAAGTTACTTTCAGGCATGACTGAACTGTGCTTTTTCACACAACCTCTAAGTTCAGAGTTATTGACCTGAATTTAAAAAAAAAATTGATTTAGGTCATTGGACTCCCTCATTTGCAGTGGGGAAGTTCCTAAATCTGAAATCTCTGGGACTGTTTTGCAGAATTCACTGTTCATCTTTTAGTAGGACCCAGTGAAATTAAGACCAAGAGTTCATGCCCGGCATACTTAGTTTGTCATATTAGAGATACGCCTTTACTCCAGTGCCTTTTTGGTAGCTAGGGGGTGGGCATAACATGATCATGTGATCACTGCTTATGGAAATGATGCTTGCTTGCATTGGACTGGCACAGTGACAAAGGGGACAGTCAAGAAAACCATTGGTTTCCTAGAGTGTATGGGTGGCCGCCGGGGGGGGGGGATTCTGTACCTGCTTTACGTTAAATTTTCATGGGTTAATGAGGCTATTGTTTGACTCATTTAAACAAGAGAGTCTCCAAAATGGTTTGCCAGAGTGAGACAGAAAGAAAGCTGAGTGGGAGAGGGTGATGAAGAGGATGGGGCAGCCACTGTTCTTGCCTTTGAGCAAGACCTTTGGGGTCGGGTTTATAGGTCAGCATGGAAAAACTACTACAGAGTAAGTCACTGACTTCTTCAGCTACAAGGACATTCTGCTCTTAATGCTGGGCATGTTTGTTTGTTTATTTATTTCATACTTCTTAACCACCCATCTCCCTCGGAGAAGGACCAGGGGTGAAATCCAGCAGGTTCTGACAGGTTCTGGAGAACCGGTAGCGGAAATTTTGAGCACTTCAGAGAACCAGCAAATACCACCTCTGGCTGGCCCCAGAGTGGGGTGGGAATGGGGATTTTGCAGTATCCTTCCCCTGCCACGCCCACCAACCCACCAAGTCACACCACGCCCAACAAGCCACACCCACAGAACCTGTAGTAAAAAAAAAATTGGATTTCACCACTGAGAAGGACTCTGGGGGGTGTACAGTTTAATCAATAAATACATTTTGCAACTCAAGATTGGACAAATGCCCAAGTAAATTATACACTGTGTCTTCACTGAACATAGATTAATGTTGATGTATTCCTCATTGTCACTGACTTTATTTATGGCATTCAAGAGTTTAATTTTCTTTATTTAACATAGAGTGCATGAGTTTTTAAAAATTAGAGGTAATTTTCATACCATAATTTATGATCCCGTTTTGTTCTGTCTTGCCCACTACCCTTACTGTCAGCTCTGAATGGCAACTGTTTAAATCTACAAATGAATTGGAGTGGTGCAGATGAATGCACTTTTAAAAAATTCACTGCAGCAGTACAGGTAGTCTAAAAAGTGACTTACGACTGCTTTTCACAGTTATGACCTTTGCAGCATCCCTATGATCATGTGATCAAACTTCAAGAGCTTGGCAACTGGTTCATATTTATGACCCTTGCTGCGTCCCAAGGTCATGAGATCCCCTTTTGCGACCTTCTGAAAAGCAAAGTCAATGGGGAAGCCAGATTCAATTAACAACCGGGTTACTAACTTATCAACTGCAATGATTCACTTAACAACTAAAGCAAGAAAGGTCATAAAATGGGGCAAAACTCACTTAACAAATGTCTCACTTAGCAACATAAACTTTGGGCTCGATTGCGGTCGTAAGTCGAGGACTACCTGTAGTGTTTCATACAAAGACAAGAAGACACAGATGATTAATAAGCATGTTTAAAATGGATTTCCCTAACCTAAGGGGCACTTTCCAGTTGTGAGGACTTCCAAAATTCTGAATGTCTATGCTGGCTGGCTGATTCCGGAACTTGAAATCAATATATTTCAGGGGTGAAATCCAGCAGGTTCTGACAGGTTCTAGAGAACCGGTAGCAGAAATTTTGAGTAGTTTAGAGAACCGGCAAATACCACTTCTGGCTGGCCCCAGAGTGGGGTGGGAATGGGGATTTTGCAGCATCCTTCCCCTGCCACGCCCATCACGCCACACCCACCAAACCACACCATGCCCACAGAACCGATAGTAAAAAAAATTGGATTTCACCACTGATATATTTGGCCAGCACCAAGTTTGAGGAAGGCTGGTTTAATATTTAGTGTTTAGGATGATCAAATCTACATTAGAGAAGTCTGGACATTCACCAGATGTCAGCAGAGAAATACAGAGAATTCTAACTCTTTCCTGCCACCTACCAGATCTTACCTAATATTGCTTATAGCTTTGTAAATTTTGAAGTAGTATTCTCATGATTTTATTGAATAAAGGCAGCAGACTAGCCTGGAAGTATCTTCGTCTCATAAAGCTTGCTGCTTTTGAACAGGAAAGGATTTCCAAGGCATTTTTTAAAAATGTTGCATGCCTCAGGGACTTTTTTTCCAGACTTTCAAAAGTCAGAAAATATCATGTGGGAGTTGCTCTTTAAAACCTAGACCTTATTAAAATAAACATTTTAATATGAAAGGGGCAGAAACATGGAATATCATCTTTTACACATCTTACAAATAACCATGAAGCCATTTTTTCCTGAAAGATTTACCTATATGCATAATAACGCAAACTTTTTCCAATCTTGTGTTCCCCAGGTGTAGGTTAGAACAGCAGTTCCCAGAATTCTTAGTCACTGGCTGGGCAATTCTGGGAGATTTGTGCTTTCGACAAATCTGGAAAGTTGAAGGTTATTTCAGATCAAGAACTGATTTTATTTGCTTGGTTGTGTAATTGAACATAAAAGAGATGAGTTTCAACCAGTAGTGAAATCCAATTTTTTTTTACTACCGGTTCCGTGGGTGTGGCTTGGTGGGCATGGCAGGGGAAGGATACTTCAAAATCTCCATTCCCACACCACTCCAGGGGAAGGATACTGCAAAATCTCCATTCCCACCCCCCTGCAGGAGAAGGATTCTGTAAAATCCCCATTCCCTTCCCACTCCTGGGGGAAGGATATTGCAAAATCTCCATTCCCAGCCCACTCTGGGGCCAGCCAGAGGTGGTATTTTCCTGTTCTCCGAACTGCTCAAAATTTCCGCTACTGGTTCTCCAGAACCTGTCAGAACCTGCTGGATTTCACCCCTGGTTTCAACCAAATAGTTAATGCGAACATATATTTCTTGAAGCACTGGCCTATGTAAGTTTCTTGTTCAACAGATCTGTGATTGTACTAATTTTACGACTTTCTTGCCACAGTTAAGTAAATCACTGTAATCGTTAAATTAGTAAGACAGTTTTTAAGTGAATCTGGCTTACCCATTGACTTTGCTTGTCAGAAAGTCGCAAAAGATGATCACATGACCCTGGGACACTGCAACCATTGTAAATATGAGTTAATTGCCAAGCCTCTGAATTTTGGTCACGCAACCATGGGGATGCTGCAATGGTTATTGTAAGTGTGGAAAATAATCATAAGTCACTTTTTTCATTGCTGTTGTTACTTTGGTCACTAAACAAACTATTGTATATTAAGGACTACCTGTAATGTATCAGGACAAGGGGGGTGCATAAGAGCACAAATGTGCCTACCGTTCCTGTCCTATTGTTCCCTTTCATTATATCAAATTAAAATAGTTGTTGCATACTTTTGCTTATATATATGTTTTTTTTTTATGATGTGTTGTTGTTTTATGTCGATGTTTATGTATGTCATTTTGTGAGAAAATGAAATTAAAAAAAAGTTTCTTTTTCATAGTTGCTGCTTAGGGCAAATTCCTGACTTAAAGGAATTTCAATTTTGGCTGGATGAATTTTTGGAGTTTGCAAATTACTACCTACCTGGATGTATAAATAAAATAAGGCCTAGTTAGGTACCTATTTATGGGACCATTGCTTTTGTAAGCTGTGTTACTGACTGGATAATTAAACTTCTAATGTAAGGACTTGAAAGTATGAATGACAGCTGTCAAGACAGTACTCCACCCCTTTGCCTACGAGTCTGCATGTGTGAATATATCTTCGTTCTTTCTCATTCCTAAAGCTTCTTTTTGGTATACCTATGCCAAAAGTGCAGAGAATGAATTACTGCATCTGTTGAGGCAATCCACCCTTGTTGCAAATAACTTTTTCAAGATAACTCAACCAATTTTTTTTCCTCATCATTGGTCTCATTTCCTTGAGTATACACTTATCCTGAAACTGTATAAAGAGTACAGTATGCAGGCTTGTAATTTCTTGCATGAATACAAGAGACGATTGTTTTAAAAATCTGTCCTTCATGGTATCATAGGTACAAAACAGCTATGCTTGTTTGAAGCTAGCTGAAAAAAAAAAATAATTACACTGATTTTCTTATGAGGCAAAAAAAACCCAAAAGGAAACCGCCACTAAACCATTCAAAAGGAGGCCAGCCCCACAAGCTGGGTGATTTTCATTCTGCATAAAATGACAGTTGGAAACAATAGTAGAAACAGAGAATAATACTATTTAAATGCAGAGGTGGTGGGGGAGAGAGTGGGAGGGAAATAAATAAATAAATTTAACAAGGCTTCTTCTGCAAATATCGAATATCTCCACACAATGACTGCAAAATAGAGAAATGCTAATAAAACATGTATATTTTAAGGACCAGAGTGTAGCTGCATCAGCTGTGGCTACAAATTTGATTTGCAAAGCAGGAACCACAATAAAGCTCATTTACTCCTATCAGATGTGATGATTAATATGGCATTAATGTGGTAAGCTCAGACTCCTTTTTCCCCCCCTTGCTTTTTGTTTCTGGCTGTTCTTTTAACAGATCAGGCGCCAAAGCTTGTGGCTATATAATTACATTAGTTGGGAAATTAATGCAGGAAATAGCTTGCTCATTCAACTGTTTTTTTTTTAAATAAATCTTCAAATGCACTTTTAAATTCACCTCCTCAGTTTAACCTGATGCTAAAATCCTGAGCTAACTATGCATCTTCTGTGTCCTGATTTGCAACTACTCTTCTTTTTCAGCCATTGTCATGCAGATATTTCAAATCAAGGTATAGGTTTTGAATTGGTGGGGAAAATATTCTCTGTCTCCAAAGGCAATGTTATGTATTCTTGTATGTACCTTTAAATATTTGGGCGGGAAATCAGCACGTTGCTGATTGGACGAAGCCGCCAGTAGAACTGTATAAAAGGAGAGGTTTTTCCCCCAGCTCGCTGCTGGGTTCACCCTATATTAAAGAGCTGTTGTCACTACCCTGGTCTCCAGCCTCGTTACTTCCAGAACTTAACACTGGCGACGAAGGTGGGATCTCGAGGCTAAGGAGAACCAGAACCGAGCTGAAGCACGATAGACCCGAACCCAGCAAACACAGGGCAGAAAAGCGGAGATGGCCAGTTACACCGCCCGCACTGCTTGACCCGCTAAAGAGAAATGGGGAACGTATATGACCCGTTTCGAAAGCTTTCTAGAAGCCAACGAACTGCAAGGAGTTCCAGATAACCGCAAAAGGGCTTATTTCTTAAGCCACTGTGGTCCGGAGGTCATTGATATCGCGGAAGCCCTGGCAGAGCCAACGCCGTTACAATCGGTGTCGTGGCCAACTCTACAGACTTTACTAAAAAACCACTTCGCACCAACGCCGTCCAAATACGTGCGGCGGTTTGAATTCGGAGAGCGAAGGCAGATGGAGGGCGAATCCATCGGTGACTACATGGCCGCCCTAAGGAAAGCGTCCAAGGACTGCGGATACCGCGACCTAGACGAGGTGCTCCTCGAGCAACTCATCCGAGGGGTCAGAGACATCCGTTTGCGGCGACGGCTGCTAGCAAAGAGCAACCTAACGCTGGCCAACGCTCTGGACGAAGCCAGAGCACATGAAATGTCCACCCAAGCGGCGGAGACACTGCAAAAGCCTGTCCCACCAAAGGCGAGCGCGAAGCCAACCCCAGTGCACCAGGAGGAGGTTCAGACCGAATCCGACGGTGAAGATGAGGAAGGGGTCTGCCGAACCGAGAAACGCGACAAAGGGGACCGAGACGAATGCGGAAGCTGCGGTGGTCAACACCAGCGCCAACGCTGCAAGTTTAAAGACGCGACATGTCGGCGGTGCGGGAAGAAAGGGCACCTAGCTCAAGTTTGTCGAGCGGCCCAACCTTCCCGCCGAAAATTCAAATCGGCCAATCAGAGCGCGGAATCGGCAAGGCGACCCGCGATTGGCTCAAACAAAAAGGCGCGGATTCAAACCAAACAACTGTGGTCATAGGTCACCGACCCGAGTGGAGAAGAAGATCTTCACCAAACCAAAATAGAGGAGTACGGTGCCGGCTCGAAGTAGACACGGGATCAGCGATCACCATCATGTCCTGGGACACTTTGGCGAAGTCACTGCCGTCAGTCGCGAAGCGCCACCTGCAAGCACAACGGCTACGAGTCCACGACTACCAAGGGAATCGCATCCCTGTTCGAGGGACCACCTCCGTCCGAGTCGAGTACGGACCACACAAGAAGACCCTGCCCATCACGATCGCCGAAGGGACCCTGCCCAGTCTGTTGGGACTAGACTGGTTTCGTGCCCTGGGCATGGGAGTGACTGGCATCTACAGAAGTGACTGTAACCTGAAAGACATTCTCTTTAACGAGTTCGAAGATGTCTTCAAGGACTGCCTGGGCAAGTACAAGGGGACCCCTATTTCCTTCAACTTAGACCCCAGGTAGCTCCCATTAGGCTTAAGGCGAGGAGAGTCCCTTTTGCCCTAAAACCAAAAATTGACAAAGAGCTAGATAAGCTCATAAATCAGGGGATTTTGGTGCCAGTCGATCACGCAAAGTGGGAGACGCCAATCGTCACCCCAATAAAACCAGACGGGTCAATTAGAATTTGCGCTGACTACAAGGCGACGCTTAACAAAGCCTTACAGAAAAGCGCTTACCCGGTTCCCGTGGTGCAACACTTGCTGCACTCTTTGGGGCGAGGGCAAGTCTTTGCAAAGTTAGACTTGGCCCAAGCCTACCAACAACTGCCCGTAGACGCCCGCACAGCTGAAGCCCAAACAATTGTAACGCACAGGGGGGCCTTCAAGTGCACCCGATTGCAATTTGGGGTGAGTGTGGCACCAGGGCTGTTCCAAAACCTAATGGAACGACTTCTGCAAGGGCTCCCAGGGGTAGTTCCCTACTTCGATGATGTCCTGATTTCAGGGGAAAACATGGAGGAATTGGGGAGCGTTGAGAAAGGTTCTGGGCATTTTCCGGACAGCCGGATTAAAAGTCAAGGTAAACAAATGCCAGATAGGGGTCGAATCCGTCGAATTCTTGGGCTACCGGATAGACAAGAAAGGAATTCACCCCACTGAGAGCAAGGTCAAGGCAATTAGAAAGGCTCCAGCGCCCAAAAACAAAGCAGAGCTACAGGCATTCCTGGGGCTAGTGAATTTTTACGCGGTCTTTTTAAAAAACAAAGCGACCGTTGCTGAACCGCTGCATAGGCTTTTAGGAAAAAATACTGTTTGGTCTTGGGGAAAGTCGGAAAATAGGGCTTTCGAAGCAGTAAAAAACCTGCTCTCAAGTGACAGCCTGCTCATCCAATATCACAACTCATTGCCCCTAGTACTGGTTTGCGATGCCTCCCCTTACGGGGTGGGGGCTGTACTCAGCCATAGACTTCCAAACGGCACAGAAGCCCCTATAGCTTTTTACTCTAGAACGATGTCCTCCCCAGAGAGGAACTACAGCCAATTAGATAAAGAAGCACTAGCCATTGTGTCAGGGGTGAAAAAATTCCACGAATATGTTTTTGGGCGGGATTTTGAAATCGTGACTGACCACAGACCGCTACTAGGGATACTGGCTGGCGACCGCCCAACGCCTGTGGCACTTTCGCCACGTTTAACCCGATGGACTATTTTCTTAGCCGCTTATTCGTACAAGCTGCAGCATCGACCAGGGAAAGAAGTGGGGCATGCAGACGCGTTAAGCAGATGCCCACTACCAGGGGCCATCGAAGACCCTACGCCGGGGACGCCCATCCTGCTTATTGACTCTTTGGACTCTGGCCCAGTCACATCTAAGGAAGTGGCTCGGGCATCATACCGACATTATGTTAAGGACTGTACTCGGTTGGGTACAAGAGGGTGGCCGCTGCGCCGGGCGAACGCTTTAAGGAATTTGTTAAAAACGGGATGAGCTCTCGGCTCAAGGGGTGCCTGTTATGGGGTGATCGTGGTAATCCCGATAAATTAAGGGAAAGGTACTGGACCTCCTCCACGAGGGCCACCCAGGGATCGTAAGGATGAAGGGGCTAGCAGAAGCTATGTGTGGTGGCCACTCATGGACTCAGAGATTGCTGAGAGGGTGGGAAATGCCAGGCTTGCCAAGAGTCCAGACCCCTACCCCAACGGCCCCAGTCAGGAATGGGAAAACCCCAAGGGCCCTGGTCAAGAATCCACATTGATTTTGCTGGCCCTTTCCATGGCCAAACTTTCCTAGTGGTTGTCGACGCATTCTCTAAATGGTTGGAGATCATACTCATGAAATCCACTACGGCCGAGGCAGTAATCGCAGCCCTGCGCCACCTATTCGCAACCCACGGGTTGCCTGACACTCTGGTGTCCGACAACGGGCCGCAATTCACGGCAGCCCAGTTTGAAGAATACTTGGCAGAGGAGGCATCCGACATGCCCTCTCTGCGCCTTTCCACCCCGCGCCGAATGGCCTTGCAGAGCGCTCCGTCCGAGCGCTAAGGAGGCATTGTCCAGGCTCAAGCCAGGTGACTGGCAAACAAAGATAGACTTCTTTCTGGCCGTTCAGCACAGAACCCCAAGCACTGCTACAGGCAGAAGCCCAGCCGAATTATTGATGGGACGGAAACTCCGTGCCCACTTGACCGCTTGAGTCCCCATTACACACCAGAGGGTTACAAGGGGAAATAGACAAAACAAGGGAATTGGGCATAGGCGATCGAGTGTGGGCCCGCAACTATGGGGACGGCCCAAGTTGGCTCGCAGGGCAAATAATAAAAGCAACCGCCCAAAGTCATACTTGGTCGAATTACAAGACAACCGAGTATGGAGGCGCCACATAGATCAGATAAGGAGACGAATAACTGAACAAACTAAGCCACAGGAAACAAATTATGACCCTCCTTATTTGAACCCACAGCTGACCATGACCCGGGAGGCGCAAGACTTAGCTGAGGTCCCGGAGGTCCAGCGACGCCATCAGGTTCCCGAGGGAAACGACAGGAAAATTACAAAGTAATCCAGGGCCGGATGGCCAAGAAAAAGAATCTGCCAATAATCCAGGGCCCGATGGCCTAGAGAAAGAGCTGGGAGGAGAAAACAGACCCTCCGAACAGCTCAAAACACCACCCAGGACTGAACCGCGCAGGTCTGAAAGAACTAGGAGACGCCCAGGTTATTTGCGTGACTACGTCGAAAAATAACATGTAAATAAAATGCAAATAGAGGCAAAGTGCTTTCTGGGAGGGGAGGAGTGTTATGTATTCTTGTATGTACCTTTAAATATTTGGGCGGGAAATCAGCACGTTGCTGATTGGACGAAGCCGCCAGTAGAACTGTATAAAAGGAGAGGTTTTTCCCCCAGCCTGTTGCTGGGTTCACCCTATATTAAAGAGCTGTTGTCACTACCCTGGTCTCCAGCCTCGTTACTTCCCGAACTTAACAGGCAAAGGAATTAATTTCACTTGCTCTGCCAGCGAGCAAGCAAGTGAGCTCCGTTTTCAGCTGCGACGGCTTCCTGCAACCCTCTGCCAGCGAAAACGGCGTTCCCATTTCGCTGGCAGAGGCACCACAGGCCAGTCCTTCGCTGTTTCCTGGTCAGCCCCACAGGCCAGATCTAACCATCCCGTATTATTTATTTATTTATTTATTTATTTATTTATTTATTCAAATTTATATACCGCCCTATCTCCCGAAGGACTCAGGGCGGTGTACAGGCATTTAAAAAACATATAAATACAATATAAAACAATTAAAAAACTGATTCTAAGAAGCCCGTAAATTTAGAATTAAAATATCAAATAAAACCCAATTTAAAACCAATAATTTAAAATCTAGCTCAGCCCTGCACAATTAAATAACACGCTTAAGCCCGCGGAAGGTCCGAGGTCCGAGAGCTGACGAAGTCCGGGGGGTAGTTCATTCCAGAGGGTGGGGGCCCCCACAGAGAAGGCCCTTCCCCTGGGTGTCGCCAGACGGCATTGCCGCGCCGACGGCACCCTGAGGAGACCCTCTCTGTGAGAGCGCACGGGTCGGTGAGAGATATTCGGTAGCAGTAGGCGGTCCCGTAAGTAACCCGGCCCAATGCCATGGAGCGCTTTAAAGGTGGTCACCAAAACCTTGAAGCGCACCCGGAAAGCCACAGGTAGCCAGTGCAGCCTGCGCAGGATGGGTGTTATACGGGAGCCACGGGGGGCTCCATCTATCACCCGCGCAGCCGCATTCTGGACTAACTGCAGCCTCCGGATGCCCTTCAAGGGGAGCCCCATGTAGAGAGCATTGTAGGCTGGATCCAGGCTGCGGGCCTTGAGTTTGACATCCCTGACTTACACCATCTTTGGATAAAAATGCCTTGCTTGTCATTCATGCTTTCCTCCCTGGTCTACAGCCAAACTCAGCTAACTTTTGATTTATCTGATCAGAAGTGGAAGTAATGTTTTTCATGTACTTCCAACCACAAGGATGCTAATTGCACAGTATCTGGTGCTTCAGCAAAGATGAAGTTGATGAAGCAGGAGCTGGAGTCACTGTTGGTTGGTCCTTCCCTGCCTCTTCATCTGCAAGTAATGGTGGATTCTGAGGAAGAGGATACCTCCCCTGACTCCTTATAGGACATGTACTAGAGAATAACATTATTTCAAGTAACTTGAGTATCTTTGAAGTCATGTTTATTCTCCCATCTCAGATCTTTGCGTGACCTATATTTGACAGTAAGTTTACTTCTTTCAGCACCTGTATGAAAGAATATCACCTCATCATATCTCTAAAGTTTTCTGTCCCATCCCAATAGTATACTTCCTATTGGCAGGAGCATTGACCAGATGTGTTGGGGACTATTGGTGCTCTTGGTTCAGCTACTATAGGTAGCCCTCAACTTAACAACCACAATGAAGCCCAAAATTTCTGTTGCTAAGTGAGATAGCTGTTAAGTAAATTTTGCCCTATTTTATGACCTTTCTTGCCACAGTTGTTAAGTGAATCACTACAGTTGTTAAGTTAGTAGCAGAGTTTATAAGTGAATCTGGCTTCCTCACTCACTTTGCTTGTCAGAAGTTCACAGAGGTTGATCACATGACCCGGGACACTGCAACTGTCATAAATCTGAGTCAGTTGCCAAGTGTCTGAATTTTGATCACAAGACCATGAGGGTGCTGCAATGGTCGCAAATGTGAAAAATGTTCATAAGTCACATTTTCAGTGCTAATGTAACTTTGAACGGTCACTAAATGAACTATTGTAAGTCGAGGACTAACTGTATTGCCCCATGTTACCCTCTGGCACACTATGGGGGATCTAGAAGGAAGAATACGAGTGCTTGGAGTCATCTTTACACTCCCCTTTATTAATCTGAAAGGGTCTAAAAGGGCAGAATTCATATGACTTCTAATTGTCCTGCCCTTCCTTCTCAGTTCCCCTAGGAAGGCAGAGTAACTGAGAAGTAACTCTACTGCCAAATGATTGCACACCCTGGCTGTTAGCTCCTATCCACTGCATGCTTCACTTACTATCATCTACTATCAGCTCCACCATTCTAACTCCAGGCAGTAGGTGCTATAGGCAATCCACCAGAGGTGGGTTTCAGCAGGTTCTGACCAGTTCTGGAGAACCAGTAATGGAAATTCTGACTAGTTCAAAGAACCGGTAAATACCACCTCTGACTGGCCCTGCCCCATCTATTCTCTGCCTCCTGAGTCCCAGCTGATTGGGAGGGAATGGGGATTTTTCAGTAACCTTCCCCTACCATGCCCACCAAGCCACACCCACAGAACCGGTAGTAAAAAAATTTGAAACCCGCCACTGCAATCCATGTAGTAGATAGGAGTGGGAGGGAAATGAGGGCTTATTTTTTCTGTCTTGGTGGAGGAGAAAATGCAGACATCAATCATCAATGTTAGGATTTGGAGAAGTCCACCTATATGGAGCTCCCCCCCACCTTGGTGTCCCATGCGTGCTCACCATAACGTCATATGGAAGATGATGACATTGTATAGATGATGTCTCTGCTCTTCTTACCTCCTCCTAGATATTTACAGGTATCCAGGTTAGGAAGAACTATGCTGAACCCTACATCTTGATTAATGTGATATATATTTACTTGTAACTATTGTTTTTCCCCTCCTGAATGACATGGCTGGCAAGCATCTGACTGCAGTCTATGTAGACTAAACCTGGATTGTGAGCCGAGACCATTTCTATCAGGGATTGCCCGAGAAGGTAGCAATAAACAAACCTGATACAAATCATGTTTACCTTTCTAATTAGTTCTAGGTAAGCATCATCTGCACCCTGACAACTTGCTTAATGCTAAACAAACTACGGACAAGTGATTTAGCGATTGTGCGGGTTGGCTGAGAGAGCTGTAGCAACAACGGTGCTTCATCATAAGATCACCTCTGATAATTTACCTAAAAAGGATCTAAGAAAAGTAGTGTACCATGAACAGGCATTTTGAAATCCTCCAAACCAAGTTTTGACCTCTTTTTTTTTTCTTCCAAAGGATGCAATTATATTCATAATCTCAGAATTACTTGCTGAAGCATATTTTTCTATCCTTCTAAGACAGTCTCTGTGGGAACACTGAAAATAGATGCAGACACTCTTTCAAGTTGGGCTGGTATAATGACGTATATGGTTTGAGTGCTTAGAAAGCAAATAAACAGCACCAGTATTTATTATATTTCAGAGGGTTGTCTCGCACACACACACCCGCAACTGTCTGCTCCCTTCTCCTCAAACTTTTTCTTCCAGTATAATTGCTTTTCAGGACATTCAAGCCAATGCCATTCACCTGAATAGAACCAGACTGGAGCACCCACCACCCTTTCTCCAGTTGCAAGCATATAATAAACATAAGGTCTGCAGAGCTTAAGCCATAAATCCCGCCATAGACAATCAAGTCTCATACCAATGAAATAGGGCGACTAGTGGCTAACCCCCTACCAGAATAATATGGCTTTGTAAGCCTTCCAGCCCAGTTGTTCTTCTATAATGAAAAACAACTGTGGTGAAAGAACAAACAACAACAACAACAACTTTTTTTTTTCCAAGACTGGAAGCCTTATATGGACTTTTTGCTGAAAGAAGAAGAAAAAAAATAACAATTCATAGATTGGAAAACTGAGAAAGATGATGCCCAAGTGAAGGTACAAAGAGGGAAGCGAGGCAATAAAAACGTAATTATCTGAAAAGAAGGTCGGAAGACATGTTTCTTAACTTTGGTTTTTTCCCCCTTTTTTTAAATCACACTTTTCTGTTATTTTTCCTTTTGCTTTGTTACTACATGACATTTTCAATAAATATATAGTATTTTTTTAAAAAAAAAAGAGAAACAGGAGAAATGCTTTACCCTTCTTCATTTTTAAAGGATGGTAATTGCTGCTTTAAATTCCCATTACATGCAGGCTAGAAATAGAAAAGATTCTGCAGGAGAATGATACCTATGATTTATGGGCAAGTAGACTGGTTATCCCTAGCGCTGCATAACTGAGTGAGCTCCCGTTACTTGTCCCAGCTTCTGCCAACCGAGCAGTTCGAAAGCACGTAAAAAATGCAAGTAGAAAACTAGAGATCACTTTAGTGGGAAGGTAACAGCACTTCTTGTGCCTTCAGCATTTACTTATGCCGGCCACATGACCGCGGAAACTTCTTCAGACAGCGCTAGCTCTTAGACTTAGAAACAGAGATGAGCACCGCCCCCTAGAGCTGGAAATGACTAGCATGTATGTGCAGGGGAACCTTTACCTTAGACTGGTTATATTATTTGGGATTAATAAAAGGGAGTGTCCTGAGTATAAGGGAGGTGAGAATTTCAGAAGGGGGACATTAAGGAAGGAGATAAAAGATTTTTAAGAGGATTCATTTTCACGTTACTTTTTATTTGGGTCTAGCGAAGGAAGGCAAAATAGCCTGGCCTCGTTCTTTGGCCAAATGTCTGCTCAAACAAGAACTTCAGGAAGAGAAGACCAGATGACCTTGAAGTGCATATGAATGCCAGGTCTTCCAGCACTTTATGCACACTTTTTTTTTCCTTTCTTTTTTTAAACTTTACTCCTTGTGAGGCTTGTCTTTTTAGATTGTGAAAGGGTTTGTTTCTTTTATTTTCTTCTTCTTTTCTTTCAGGAATGAGAGGCACTTTGGAAAATAATAATGATTTGATAAGCAAGGGTGAAAGTGCCACAATGCACAAGTAAGTAAGTAAATAAGTCAGACAGACTCTGGAATAGCCTAATGGTGAATGCTGACATTCCAAAAGAATTAAGACTGACAAGTCTTAATGGGGACAAAAGCTTCAGTATGCCAACTGAAGTGAGGTAGCAGTTTGAATTAAGGGCCATGTTGGGATAAATAGCTGTAGTTATCTAGCAATGTAGCATCTTTTTCAGAGCTGGTTTCCTCCACTCCCCCAGCACTCATGGTGCCACAAGCGGGATAGAATCAAGATCACGTGAAGTGTTAACATCACTCTATAATGCCTTGGTAATGCCACACCTGGAACACTACATCCAATTTTGGCCACCACAACGTAAAAAAAGATGTTGAGATTCAAGAAAGAGTACAGAGAAGAGGAACAAAGATGATTAAGGGACTGGAGGCTAAAACATATAACGAATGGTTGCAGCAATTAGGTACGGGTATATCTAGTCTAATGAAAAGAAGACTAGGTATGGTGGTAGTGTTCCAATATCTCAGGGGCTGCCACAAAGAAGAGGGGGTCAAGTTATTCTCCAAAGCACCTGAGGGTAGGTCAAGAAGCAATGGATGGAAACTAATCAAGGAGAAAAGCAACCTAAAACTAAGAAAGAATTTCTTGACAGTTGGAACATTTAATCAGTGGAACTACTTGCCTCACCAAGACTGAGCTTTTACAAAAATGTTGTTGTTGTTGTTGTTGTTGTTGTTGTTGTTGTTGTTGTTGTTGTTGTTGTTGTTATTAAATGGGTACCTTAAGTTCTCTCACACACTCTTTTTCCTTCCCCCTCTTCCTCACATTTTAAAGTATCTGAAGGTGCCTTAGAACAGTGATCCCCAATCTTTCTGGCTTTGGGGACAGCTGGGAGGAGGGAAAGGGAGAGGAAATGGTTATGTGCGAGTGAGCAAGAATGCGTGCTTGCCTGCTGCTTGTGCAAATGGAGCTGCATGCATGCAGACGCTCACCTACCGCTTCTACCGCCTGGTCTCCAAACGACCCACCATGGCCCGTTTATTAAGGATATCACATAAAGTGAACGACAAATCTAAAGAAAAAGATCAAAAAGAAAGAGGAAAAATGAAAGAAAACTAAAGTTAGGAAATATAGTGATTTCTCACCTTCTTTTCAATAGGTATTAACAAATTCATCATCTCCCCTTGAGCTTCAGGACTGTCTGGGAAATTCTGGGAGTTGAAGTCTACATATCTTAAAGTTGCCAAGTTTGAAAAAAACACTGTCTTAGAGCAGGGGTCTCCAACCTTGGAAACTTTAAGACTTGTGGATGCTGGCTGGGGAGGAACTGGAGAGCAAAGCTGGCTGAGGAACTCTGGGAGTTGAAGTCCACAAGTCTTAAAGTTGCTAAGGTTGGCAGACCTTTGCTCTAAGACAGTGGTTTTTTTTAACTCTTAGAGGACTGTATCTTTTTTAATACAAGCACTCCCTGTGGTCAGCTTAAAAATGCCATATGTCTAAAAAAAAGTGAAATGTGCAGGATTTGGGGGTAACGCACAAAGATTGCCTTCCTGCTTGATTATACGGAAGTCGTATGAGCTAAACCATGCTTATCTAGTAGATCTCAGCCTTGTTTCAGAGCCATGAAGTTCATCCCTGTGAAGTCTGGCTATGAAAGATGTTATTTTATAACTAAATGGAAAAATCTTTGAGGTTTAACCAGTAGCATTCCCTCCATGAGTGCAAAAGTAAAGGCTTTTTAAAAATTTTTTTTACACAAGTTCATTTTCAGGTTTATGACCAAAAAAACATTGAAATCAGGTTTTAGTAGGTAAGCTGCATATGTGAGTCATGTGAACGAGAAATGGAGAAATCCATCACTTTGCTGACATTTACATTTGGTGGGTTTGAAAAAAAGAAAGAAAAAAACCACGGAGGTTTTTTTTTTCCCTGTTTTGTTTCTGAAGAAATTTTCAGGGAAACTCATGTATGCTTCCCAGCATGGAGAAAACAACTTTGCCTTGCCAAACCTCTTTTAAAGACAAGGAGCCTCTCTGGCAAAAAGAGGCCGCAGCCTTAATTCATTATTTCAACAAAAATGGGCTTGATGCCGAATGTTCAACACCAGGATTTTAACTGACTCTGTGCTGCTGTGTTTGGTTGTTGTTGTTCTTGTCCTGAATTTATCTCTTATTGTTTCCCAGTTTTAAAATCTTGTCATTTTAGAAAGCAATATTATGCTTTTAAGATTCCATTTAGATCTTATAAGTCAGGGGTCTCCAACCTTGGCAACTTTAAGACTTGTGGACTTCAGCTCCCAGAATACCTCAGCCAGCAAAGCTGGCTGAGGAATTCTGGGAGCTGAAGTCCACAAGTCTTAAAGTTGTCAAGGTTGGAGACCCCTGTAATAAGTCACACATAAAAAGCTAACTCTGAGAGAAACTTAGACTTGAGTTAAGCAATTTTTAATGAAACTTTTATTTATGTTTCCCATTTCTGCTTCCTACGTTGCTATCTTATTACTAATTACTGATGAAAAGTCTGGCCAGAACAGTCGTCTTCTCCTTTGGAAGCTGAATTTCCGCTCCCAGAAAATATTTATGTAGGACCAAATGCTAAATTGTTAACTTTGGCTCCAAAATTCCTGCTCATCAATGAATCCCAGTGGGCTTAAGATTTCCATGGAGGGAAAAATAGCGGTGGTTGGGGAATGTGCATCTCGAGACTTTGGAAAGAACTGGATACCAGGATAATAAGCAGCCTTCATGGAAGGCTGCTTATTATCTGAGAGTAGTTTTAGTGCTAAAGATGAGGTGACTTCTAGATGGCAGGGTGCAAAGTGCACACTCATTTGTGAGAGACATCTTTTTTTCATGCATTTGGAGTTATCGTAACAGCCATTGGTTGCACTGTCATCAGACTGTAAGGACTGAGTTACACATTGTCTGAGCCATCTATTGGCCTAGAAAATATTTAATATCCCCCCACCAAACATGTCATTTTGAAAAAGTGGACATTCAACATCAGTCTGTTCACAACGATAGTAGCAGGCATCCTGAGAGATGGATCACAATTTGTGCAAATAAAACTCAAATCCAGAGGCCTTGGAAATCAAAGGGTGGTTGGGGGAGGACTTTCAGCCAATAACCCACATCTATTTTAAAAGAAAAAAATTACCACTGCAGAATAATATGTTAAATCAGCAGCTAAAATATGTGGTATAAAAACATTATAGCTTTATTTAGTCAGAGAATTCTGTAAGAGAAATCCCTGGGTAAATGTTCATTTAAATAAATTTCTGAGCTCAATTTTCACACTGCAGGTTGAAGTTAAGGTTAGGAAGTAACTGTGTATAAATTGCCATGCCTTCTCTCTCTCTCTCTCTCTCTCTCTCTCTCTCTCTCTCTCTCTCACACACACACACACACACACACACACACACACACCCCGATGGGCTTCATTTTCCTTCCATGCAAAAGGTATTGATTTGATAGTAGGATCCATAGCGGAATCACTGTTGCTGATTTACAAAATCTCTATCTTTTTAGAGATTATTTCTGCTGTAATTAATGCAGTCATTGGTGGTCTCAGATAAAAAAGAAAGTGTCAGTCTGCATAAACACTTCTGAGATATGACAACACACTTTAAAGCCTAACCTGAACCTGCTTTGGCAACTCCAGAAGGGTTATTGGAAATGTAGTGGAAGATTGACATATTCAAAGGGAGGACTGTGGGAGATGATGTGGGGGATATGTAGCATTGAAATTAAGGATGGGGGTCGGTCGGGGTGGAGAGAGGATGTAATCTTTTTAAGGGGATTGGTGGCTTGTGTTTAATTTTTAAAGCAGCAATCCCATATATAGGCCTAATGCTGGACCCCACAAATATGAAAACAAGAATGCTCTTTATACAGACTTTCAGCAGATCTCACAGTTAAGTTACACATTATGGTGGCCATATGGAAGCCACCACAATTTTGTGGTGCTCTCTGTAAGCCTGAAAGTCCCTTGAATCAGAGTGGTACCATATGTTCCTACCTCCCAACGCCAGGATTGCTTGACCTCAGACACCACTGAGGGGGTGATATATGTGGTAGGTAAACCTTCTAATCTGGCTCCCAAACGGGAGTGCTGTCATGGGGCCTCTGGTGGCTCAGCAGACTAAGTCTGTCTGTTATTAACACAGCTGCTTGCAATTACTGCAAGTTCAAGTCCCACCAGGCCCAAGGTTGACTCAGCCTTCCATCCTTTATAAGGTAGGTAAAATGAGGACCCAGATTGTTGGGGGCAATAAAAGTTGACTTTGTATTTAATATACAAATGGATGAAGACTATTGCTTAACATAGTGTAAGCCGCCCTGAGTCTTCGGAGAAGGGTGGGATATAAATTCAAATAAAAAAAAAAAGCAGAAGTGCTTTAACTTGGCCTAAACTTTAGGCCAAGACTGGTTAGACCCCTCTCAGTGCAAAATAATGCTACAGAATAAAGCATTGTTGCAGTGGTAGGTTGCTACGGGTTCGCCCAGGATTGGGTGAAAAGGTAGTGGCGGCGGCAGGAGGCTCCTCCCATCTGCCCAGACGCTTCTGCACATGTGCAGAAGCATCGCACGCACATGCTCGCACCCAAGAGCAAACCCACCCCTGCATTGATGTAAGACTTCTCTCCAGCAATCTCAATTCACCAACCCCTCCACCCTGCAGTCATTATTTGAGCCACTCTCTGTGCAATGCTATCTACTACACAGGCAATCAACATCCTGTTTACATGTTGATGTTTCTCTGATTTCATTGAAATCTGTATTCAGGAAATAGGCTACCTCTTTTCCTCTAAAATAATTTAATTCAGAGGATCATTGCTGCCTATTTAGAAAGCCCAGGCCAGGTACCTCCTTACTTGGGAATTAATCCTCAGCGGTGCTAAGAGTCTTGCAAGGAAAATAAACATTGCAAAGGACTGTCAATAAAGATTCTCAGTCATCCGGGTAGATGTTTGTCAACATATTGCCATGCCTTTTGGGGAAGAAACCCTGATGTTGGCATGGGAATATCTCTAAGAATTTTAGGAGTTGGACCATTCCAATGACTCTCTGCTTTCTCAGATTCTCCTAACCAACTTGAAGAAGCTACTTGGGTAAGCAGGAAAAGGTCTCCAACAACAAAATAAGTCCCATCGCCATGACTCAACTTCCAGACATTGCAAGGAAACTCTGAGAGATAACTTAAAAGTTGTTTTAAGAACATCTTGATGAAGTTTTTCATCCCAACTGCAAAAATCTTTAAATGCCAAGCTGGAAGGTTTGCTATTTTAAAACAGCTGGTTAGTTTAAGAAAATCTACTGCCTCTCATCTCTCCCTCACCTTTTCTCTTTTTCTCTCTAGGTTCATGTCCTTTCTTCGCTACTCATATTTGAAAAATGTTGCCAGTGGAAGATAAAAAATAAAATAAAATAATAATAATAATGGAAACTCTGGGAGGGCAAGGAAAGGACTCGAGGCAATGGCACTCTTCAGTAGTCAAACTGAATGGCTGAACTACTGGAAGATTATTTGAAATTACCCATTTAGGCAATTATGTTCCTGTCTGCTAAGACTTATGCTGGAGTGGTCGGCCTTTCAAGTTCTTTTTCTTTCCTATTATGACAATTTAGAAAGGAGCTAAATTTCCCATTCCATTTCACTAGGCAGGACTAAGGTAAGACTACTTTGATTAAGTGTCTGAGCAGACTTTTTTGAACTCTATTAAATCAAGGAACAACAGTCACTGCGAATATGTGATGGCTCAGGGTCTCTCCGTGGTTTTTGCGTCTTTTCTTTCCTAATAGAATTCAGAAATGTGTAGCCCAACTTTAGAATGCACCTTTCTCAGGATATATTTCTTAAGTGCGTGTGGGCCTTGTAGAAGAAAAATATTTTTTGGGTGTGCTCATTTAAAAAACAACAATGCCTTCCTAATTTATTTTTATTTTTATAATAGGGAGAAAGAAAGAATCCAGGCAAAAAAAGGATACCCCTGTCTATTCTATATCTATATTCACGTTATGCTGGACAATTACATTATTAGCATTCAAGACCAGTAAGAAGAAGAAAAAGAAAGAAATTAACATTTTGCCCAGTGTAAGCAATCTGCATTTTTAAATAGTCCCCCAAGTAGAATTCCTATTCATTCTGATAATGAAAGACAAGTGAAATTTTCAGACAAGATAAGAGAGTGGATGTAATTCTAATTCTATAGCATCAGTTTCTTTGCAATCAGAATATCCAATTTTTTATCTTTCTATTAGTTTCCAAACTGTAGGAACTGTTGCATTTGGAGTGCTGTGTGTCCAACAATTATCTGAACATATTGATTTCTTCCTTAAAAGAAGAATAGGCTTGCAATTTTTGCAAACTATTTTTTTTTGTTCATTTAATTACGTCTGAATTTAGATATATGATATCTCAATGCAAAAGTGATATTCATGCACTTGGCGTTCTAATTCAATTTTTCATACTTCCCTATATGCCTGTACATACAATCTGGCATATTCCAGCAACTGTTCATAATTAGCTACTATTCACGGGGCTACCTAGACAAGTTCTTTCAATTTGTACATAAAGCATATACATCTCCCACATTTCATAAGGCTCTTACAGCAACATGGAGTGCAACACCCAAAATTCAACTGGAAGTGTGAATTTCTAGCCTACGCAGCCAACTTGGGGAATTGCACTATAACATATTTGAAGGACTTCATATAGTTTTGCATTAACTTTCTGTCAATGTATGCTTCTCCTCAATGAAAGAAGTTGCAATATGGAACATATCTTGTAGATCAGGGGTCCCTAATCTGTGGGCCTCGGCCCACTACTGGGCTGTGGCCTATTTGTAACAGGTCCATGTGAGTTGTGAGCTGGCACATGCACACAACCCCACTCATATGAGCAGTGGGTGCTGGTGTTCGCAGCCCCACTTGCGCGAGCGACTGGTACGTGCATCCGCCACTCAGGCAAATGAAGCTGTGCAGGCACGAGCCTGCCTCTAACACAACCATCTCCTCTTCTCTCCTTGCCACCCCCCCCACCCCTCTGCCGGACTGCCAACCTGAAAAGGTTGGGGAACGCTTCCTTAGATTACTACGTCTGCCATAATATGATACCTACCAGTTCTATCCCACAATCAGTGCAAAGTTGTCAAGGTAAAGTAGGAATGAGGAATTAATGATCCTACAGATGCCATTGAACCATAATTTAGTAATATCTTAACTAAGTTGGGAATTCTCTGATTTCTTTTCAAGTGAACTAAACAGAAGACAATTAGCTAAAATGTTTGGGGACTATCTATGCCTATCTTCTTCCTCTATAGCGGCGTGCATAAGAGCATAAACGTGCCTATCGTTCCTGTCCTATTGTTTCCTTTCATTATATCCAATTAATATACTTATTACATACTTATGCTCATATACATGCTTATATATTATATAGTTATTTTCACGCTTATGCTTATATATACTGTTGTGACAAAAATAAATAAATAATAAATAAATAAATATACACCTTTCTCTCATTATATTGAATACTAATGGGAGTTGCTATTCAGGGATAGATACAGGGGTGAAATCCAGCAGGTTCTGACAGGTTCTAGAGAACCAGTAAAGGAAATTTTGAGCAGTTCAGAGAACTGGCAAATACCACCTCTGGCTGGCCCCAGAATGGTGTTGGAATGGAGATTTTGCAATATCCTTCCCCCAGGATTGGGGAGGGTATGGTGATTTTGCAATATCCTTCCCCTGGAGTGGGGTGGGAATGGAAATTTTGCACCTTCCCCTGCCACGCCCACCAAGCCATGCCACACCCACCAAGCCATGCCCACAGAACAGGTAATAAAAAAAATTAATTCCACCACTGGATAGATGTACTACAAAAATATCACTTTATTTCAAAATATGAAAGAATTTTATAGCCAACAATCAGGCATTTTGCTTTCATAGAAAAATTTCTTTCTTTGTTTCTTTCTTTCTTTCTTTCTTTCTTTCTTTCTTTCTTTCTTTCTTTCTTTCTTTCTTTCTTTCTTTCTTTCTTTCCCTGCCTTCCTTCCTTTTTTCTTCAGACACTGCATGGTGCATATAATCCCTGTGTAGTAGGACTAGTGCTTTGTGTTTTATTGAGAATTTTTAAGAGTGCAACCAGACTAATATTATACTATAATTTTAATTGCTTCTTTTAATATTTGTTTCTTTTAAACAACTTTTCTTTATGATTCTTAATTATGTATGAGTTAATAAAAGTAGCTTCTTAGTTTTCCTCATTAGCTCATGAAAGAAAGGGAAAGAAAGGACTAAAAGTTAGGTCTCTTTCCTTTCTATGTGCTTTACAGTTTTCACAATAATTCACTTTTTATCAGGCATCCATATATTTGGTGTCATCATAAACTCATATGCAATATAAAAATGTTGAATTATCTTCTCTATTTAAGTTGTCCCTAAAAATATTTTCTGCAGAAATGACTGGATGGTAAATAGAATGCAGCGTCCCACCCCTGTATCTTTGCTCACAGAAATATTCTCATTTCTGTAAGTGAAAAGGACTCCTGATATAACAGTCTCTAATTGAGATGACATGTAGTAATCCCACACTACTGAATATTGTAGATGGGAAAAGATAGTCCCACAGGTACCCAGGCTGACTCATGAAGAACTTTAAAGATCACAATCACCACCTTTAATGGTATCCAGATACCACCCGGATAGCTCTCAGAGTAGAGTGTTAGGTGGGTGCCCCAAAATGTACTCATCATTCTTCTAGGTTGAGCTTCTGAATTTTTTTTAAAGGCAGCCCCATGAAGAACTCGGTATGATTTGGGACAGATTCATGGGTGCCATTAGTCACTATAAACTCCCAAGCTACCTGCATTCTGTCTTTCAGGAAGGCAGACTGCTGTCCCTGAGAAAAATAAGCCTTGGGAACTCCACTGCCAACCTTGTGTTAATGAAGGAAGTAATCTTACAGCAAGGGGAACAATGAAAGAACAGTATTCTCACCTTATTCCTGTAGCTCAATTTTATTGAGGTAGCTAAGGTTAATCCAGCTCGTTTCTCCCACTCTCTCTTCTAGCAAAAGGACACTCCAGCTATGGCATAATGGGCCTCACATCAGGAAGTTCTTCTCCCTCCATGGCTCATGATCTTCTGCTGGTCCCAACACTGTCTGGAGCTGCCCAAGGCAATCCAGTTCATGCCCTCTTATCTTCTTCCTGTCTGCTTCAAATCACCCTCATCTGTCTTACCACTTTAGAGTGTAGTCAGTAGAGCCCAAGTAATTCTACTACTCTGTACCTTGACTTCTTAGACAGGTTTGGACATGTCTTCTTTTTCTGTATGGGCTTGATGGCGTTCAATTTGTCAATCAATCATAGGGTTTCTCAACCTTGGCAACTCTTAAGATAGGTGGATTTCAATTCTAGAAAAGTTGAGGTTGAGAAACACTGATCTAGACCAAAGAAGGACCTTACTCAGTCTGATGGACAGCTCATATGAGCCAAGATCCTGCAAATTTTTCTGGGTCCTTGCTTTCTCGGTACTGTTATAGTGATTGATTGTGCTATTATTATTTATGTATTTCATTATCAAATTTGCATACCATCAACCTCCCTTCAGATGGTTGGATCCCATGTGGTAATTTTCTTTTCGCTTGTGGGACAAAGAGGATAATTAGAACTGCAGAAAAAATAATTGCTACCAACCTGTCTTCCACTGAGGACCTGTATACTGCACGAATCAAGAAGAGGGCCGTGAAAATATTTACAGATCCCTCACATCCAGGACATAATCTGTTTCAACTCCTACCCTCAAAACGACGCTATAGAGCACTGCACACCAGAACAACTAAACACAAGAACAGTTTTTTCCCGAAGGCCATCACTCTGCTAAACAAATAATTCCCTCAACACTGTCAAACTATTTACTAAATCTGCACTACTATTAATCTTCTCATCGTTCCCATCACCCATCTCTTTCTACTTATGACTGTATGATTGTAACTTTGTTGCTGGCAATCCTTATGATTTATATTGATATATTGACCATCAATTGTGTTGTAAATGTTGTACCTTGATGAACGTATCTTTTCTTTTATGTACACTGAGAGCATATGCACCAAGACAAATTCTTTGTGTGTCCAATCACACTTGGCCAATAAAAAAATTCTATTCTATTCTAAAAAGAGGGAAGCTCAGCGTAGCTCTCCTGGCCATCCACCCTGCTCATCTAGACTATAGGAAGAAAATAAGGTGATCGTTGGATTCTTAGGAGCAGGAAGTTGATTGAAGCAACAAGACTTTACTAAGCATTTGGAAACAAATGTGCATTTGTTCTTCCTCAAGCCCATTTTCAAATAATCCTATCTGTGGATTGCTTTTTGGTTCAGAGATAACGCTTAGATTTCTTTCTACAGTTCTTGGCTCATTTTGGGGCCTTCTAAATCCTAGGTGAGTTGGAAGAGGAAGGTCTATCATTAAAAAAAATTAATTCTTGGGATCCTGATCTAGATTTCTGCTTGTCTCTCTATGTTTGTCAGTGGGAATGATAAATATGAACGTAGCCTAAATTGCAAATGGAAATAGAAATATATTCTGTGAGCAGAGTCCAAATCTTCAGAATGATACACTTGAGTCTGAAATAAGAGCAGCAGAGCGGAAGAAGACGGTACCCTTGCTGGGATAGTCAAAGGCCTCCTCACTCAAAGTTTTCAATTCCATTACCTGATTAGATCAATAATATTCATCTTTGCTCTTAAGACCATAATTAATTTCATTTCATTGCTAATGGTATAGTAAGGGTACAACTAAGCTTGAAACAGAGGAGATGAAGTAGTATAGTAGTTGAGAGATGATTTAGACCATTGGTAGTCAACCTGGTCCCTACCGCCCACTAGTGGGCGTTCCAGCTTTCATGGTGGGCGGTAGGGGTTTTGTCCGATACTGAAGCACTTTCCTTTTTTAAAAATTTAATTGACTGTTTAAAAATTTTTCATAGCATTACTTAAAACCATTTTCATTAGGTTTTCGTAAAATTTCCTGTGACAATTTAAATTTCTGAAAATATACTATTTATATAGCCCGTGCGTAAGTTTAGTTCACGTTATGTAAGTGAAACTAAATGGCGCTATAGTGCAACCGCAAACAAAAGAGTCTCATCCCAGAACAGCTTGCGCATCTCCCCCCACACCACCCAGCTGTAACAGACAAGCAGAGCTGGTAGCCCCTGCCCCCCCAAATCTAATCCACGATGCGCGAGTGGCATGCGCAGCTGACGATACATGGCACATTACTGTGGAACCGGTGGGCGGTTAGAAAATTTTACTACTAACAGAGATACAAAAGTGAGCGGTAGATATAAAAAGGTTGACTACCCCTGATTTAGACTGAGAATTTGACTTAGCAGGGAAATAGTTAAGTTCACAGCTTTTCTAGGAAACATAACTGCCCGACAACACTTAGATACCCTAACTTAATTAAACATATGGAGAGTATTTTTAAAAAAATATTTGCATATATACTTCAGGGAACTCTGTGCTGGAATCACCCTGAATTAATCTGGCATGCTTAAGTGAAATATTTCACAAAGAATTCTGGCCACGAGTATGTTAATCTTATTCACAAAATGCTTACCTGTCATTTTAAAAAAAATGTTAGAGAAATGGATGAGAATATTTCTTTTACAGGCCTTTTCTTTATGTGTCAATAGATAAACTTTAAAAAACTATACCTATACTCTCTGATCATCAGTTTACAAGTATAGAAATAAGAGTAGATATTTTTTTATTGGGTAGAAGGGAATAGCTATGTAATTACAGTTCAAACTGATTCTTAAATCAGTCTTGAATGTGAATATAAACTTGTTGAAAAGCTAGAAAATGTTTCCCTAATTAATTCCCTGGAGAATAATTAGTGCAGCTGAAAATATAAAATTTAAACCTCTCTGGCGGCTTTCTTTATCACCATTGTATGGAACTCTAATAAAACCACTATACTTCCTAAGAGCTAATGCACTTGTAAAATGACGAAAGCATAAAATATTTGTGTAATAACCCAGAGAATGGAGTATGAACCAAGAAGCTCATTTAAATAAACATACCGGGTATAAAGAAGAATAGGACAATATCTGATACTGTACTTGTAGCATACTGCTTGCAATACAGAATATTTTTTCCCAACTTTTCAGTCCTTTGATTGCTGACTGGGCGGAAATGATGACTAATTTGTTCAAGATTAGGAGTGATCTAAGCCTGTAATTCTGTTGCTGTAGGAAACTGTGTGTTCTCAAATCACACCTGCTTTTCCTTAACTTGAAAGAAAAGAAAATTAGGAGATATATACAATGCTGTGTTGAAAATTTTCCTGATAGCTGCAGGAGAAGCTGTTGTAAAGATGCCTAATTTTCAGGGGGCACACTGTCAGGTGTATCAGAAAGAATCTTCTCTTGCATTACTCTCAGGCTATGCAATTTATAACCCTTTTTTGTGTGGCCTGCTATGCTCTGCCTTTAGAAGAAACCCATGCCCTGTTGAGTCATCATTTCAGGAATATTTCCTTACCTAAACAGAAACAGAATAACCATTGGTGGGCAAAAAAGCAATGGGAGCAGAAGGGATTTCCAACTTTCTGCCAGTTTCCCTATTGAGTTTCCTTCTGGCAGGAAGCATCAGAAATCTTCCTTTTCCTTTTCCTTTTCCTTTTCCTTTTCCTTTTCCTTTTCCTTTCCTTTCCTTTCCTGACCTAAACCTAAGCCTAAGCCTAAGCCTAAACCTAAATCTAAGCCTAAACCTAAGCCTAAACCTAAACCTAAACCTAAGCTTAAGTCTAAGCCTAAGCCTAAACCTAAGCCTAAACCTAAACCTAAGCCTAAACCTAAGCCTAAGCCTAAACCTAAACCTAAGCCTAAACCTAAGCCTAAGCCTAAGCCTAAACCTAAGCCTAAACCTAAGCCTAAACCTAAACCTAAACCTAAACCTAAATCTAAGCCTAAGCCTAAACCTAAACCTAAGCCTAAACCTAAGCCTAAACCTAAACCTAAGCCTAAGCCTAAGCCTAAGCCTAAACCTAAACCTAAGCCTAAACCTAAACCTAATCCTAATCCTAATTCTAAGCCTAAACCTAAGCCTAAGCCTAAACCTAAGCCTAAACCTAAACCTAAGCCTAAACCTAACCCTAAGCCTCAGCCTAACCCAAATCCTAACCTTAAACCAATCACTTAGCCTAAGCCTAAGCCTAAGCCTAAACCTAAGCCTAAACCTAAACCTAAGCCTAAGCCTAAACCTAAGCCTAAACCTAAGCCTAAGCCTAAACCTAAACCTAAGCCTAAACCTAAGCCTAAACCTAAATCTAAGCCTAAGCCTAAACCTAAGCCTAAGCCTAAGCCTAAACCTAAATCTAAGCCTAAGCCTAAGCCTAAGCCTAAACCTAAACCTAAACCTAAACCTAAACTTACTTAAACAAACTTAAACCTAAACCTAAACCTTCCCAATAGGCAGTTAAGTGGCTGCTGCTAGGTTGGGAGAGGGGGAACGAGGGATTGAGAGACTGGCTGGGAAACTGTCATGGAATATTGAAAATGAAAGTCACATGACTGCAGCAGCAGCCCAACAGCAGCCAGTAGCACCGGAACAGTCACAATTTTCCCAATTTTCATTCCCTTGGGAATCATGAGTCCTGGATTTTGGGACACATTCTGTAGATTATCCCATTTGAATTTCTTGATTCAAAACTTGGGTGAAAATGGTGACTCAAAAATATGATGCACCATTTCACCCAGTTAAAGGTCAATCAAGGTTTTGGTAGTGCATAGATTGCTACTTTTTAAAAAAAGAAATGCCCCTGGCTATTCTGGGAGCTGAAGTCTACATGTTTTCAAATTGCCCAAGCTGTGAAGCTTTGAAGAAGGCAAGGGTTGTCTGAAGAAGGCAGGAATTGAGGTGAAGCTTTCCAACATGTGATTTCTCTCCAGACAGTGGATACCTCTTGCTTATCTGGAGATGGAGATGCCATGTGTTTATGTGATGGTTCTCAATAAAAAATGTGCCTTGATAGAGAAAAAGAAAGACTCTGGATCAGGATCAGAATTTAGAGCAGTGTCGGCAAACCTTTGGCGATCTTGCGTGCCGGCACATTTGCCGGAAGCAGCACCCAAAACCCTCCCGTGGCGAATGCACGGCCTTGCTGGCTCTTCTTCCGCGTTCCTGTGCCTAAACATGCGCTGGTCAGCTGGCCGTCACGCATGTGGGGGTGGCAGACCCCGGAAGAGAAGTGATCCATTGCGCATGCGCAAGCTGGCCACCAAACACCCGATGAACAGCTTGCCTTCGCGCATGCGAGCGACGGCAACCCGGAAGGTCGGGTGCCGGCCCTGCACATCTGACGGCCAGCTGACTGGCATGCATTTAGGCACAGGAACGCGGAAGAGGAGCCAGTGAGGCCACGCATCCGCTGCGGGAGGGTTTCGCGTGCCGCTTCCGGCACACATGCCATAGGTTTGCCAACACTGACTTAAAGGATCTAATCCTCCCTCCTTTATTTATTTATTTGTAAAAGAACAACCACCACAACGAAAATTCTGTTAACCCCAAATCATTCCAATTTTCCCAAAGAAGGAACCTGCAACAAAATACATTTTCTAAGGAAAAAGTAGGGCGCAACTTCTTCTCCATCCCACTATCACATCCACTAGGCTTCACTACCATAATTAACAAAACAAAAAAACCAAAAACAAACAAACAAGCACCCACATACTTTGGAAAAACCAGCTACTTCATTCCCTCAAATGGGAGGAAGAGTAAAAGCTTTTTTGATGGGATTAAAACACTCACAAATCTTCCTTCCCATTTCAGTGCAGAACATCCTACAAAAGTAAGGCCTCCCGATTTCCTGAAAGTTTCCATCTGTGCAAAAATGTTGGGTATTTTACTTCCAGGATTCAGCAGCTTCTCACACAAACAGAGGGCCATGTTTTCAGAGCACAGTGTCTGTCACTCCTGGCATTGAGAGAGCAGAGCCTGTGTGAGGCTCCGGTAACCATTCTTTGAAACAGACTTCCTAGAATGTGAGAAGCCTTATCTTTTGATCCAGGCAAACAAAGGCCAAGAATATGCATTTACTCTCAAAAGAAATAGCTTTAAGAGCAGGTCATTAAAAGGAAAAAGCAATCTATAGTTGGTCATTTTCAGGGCCTGCTTGTTTTATTGCTTTAAAACAGAAGTCCATGCATTCTAGCACTGGCTCAGCTTCTCTTAAACTACTGAGGCATACGAGAGAGGAATTTAGATCAATAGGCTCTTATTGACATAAAGCAATGCTTATATGTCTGTCATTAAACCAATGACCTCTTTTACCTAAACTGTGTGTACTTAGCTGTAGCTGCAATCAGAAGGGGAAGGAGCAAGACTGAACACAATTAAAACCAGAGCAGAAAAGGAAAAAGAGAAACAGGGGAAAAGGTGTAAAGGAAAGGAAAGGAAAGGAAAGGGAAGGGAAGGGAAGGGAAGGGGAGAGAAGAGAAGAAGGGAGAGGGAGGGAGAGGAAGGAAGGAAGGAGGAAAGGAAGGGAGAGGAGAGAGAGGAAGGGAAGAGGAGAGGAGAGGAAAGGAGAGGAGAGGAGAGGAGAGGAGAGGAGAGGGGAAGAAGGGAGAGGAGAGGGGACAGGAGAGGAAAGGAAAGGAAAGGAAAGGAAAGGGAAGGAAGAAAGGGAAGAGGAGAGGAGACGGGAAGGGAGAGGAGACGGGAGAGGAGAGGAGAGGAAGGGAAAGGAAAGGAAAGGAAAGGAAAGGAAAGGAAAGGAAAGGAAAGGAAAGGAAAGGAAGCTAACCCCACAAATCAGTCAATCATTTGAATCTGCTGAGAGGAACATTTACCAACTTTATATTTACATATAGTCACTTGGAAGGCCCTGTGAACAATGACTGCAATGGGCAATTATGAGCTAGTAAATCTTAGCTTTGGAGGGTAAACTGACCTTCAACTTTTACTCATGGCTCTGATTAAGTGGACATATTTACTTATGACGCAAGGTTGGTCTGAGCTTTGTTCAATCCCGCTTTCTCATGTTTATCACCCCATACATCTAACTGGGCTATGAAAAAAAAACAAAAAACCCTTCAATGGGAGGTGGTAAAAGTTAAGAGGAGATGAAAAGTGATATCTCAAATGGAAAAGGAACACAGAAAGATTTCATAAATGTTAGCAGATTTAAGAGGCCCAGAAAATTGCCTGACATATGCAGTACCAACTATGGGGGTAAGTTAGATTAGGCAGGATGCTGCTTAGGAATCCATATGAGAGGCATGTTAAACACTTGTAAATGTAAAAAACACTAAAATCCTTGCATAAAATCTTGCATTGTTTGTGTGTCTCTGTGCGTTTGGATTGCTAATGCCTATTTATGAATATGCTTCCCAAAGAAAGCAAAGAAAGGCCAGTTATTATGAGAAAAGATGTTGCTGTAATTCCATGAAGTTCTTGGAAACTCTGCCTTTCATAGGGCTGTTGAACTCCCTCGGAATATTACTATCAAGGCTGGACAAAGTATCCAAGGCAGCACTTTGCAAACCATGCAATCATAAATACAGCTAGTTCTCGTTACCAACCGCATTGCTTAGCAACCACTTGCAATAACAACATGATGAAAAAATAACTTTACAACTAATTCTCACAACATCTCAGTCATCAGTAGTCCCAAAGGTGCTTTTTGAAGAGGCAACTGGATTTTTTGGGGTTGGTTTTTTTTTTTTGAAGATGTTTCGCTTCTCATCCAAGAAGAGCTGAAGAAGCTTCTTGGATGAGAAGCAAAACGTCTTCAAAGAAAAACCAGAAAGTCCGGCTGCCTCTTGAAAAAGCATCTTTGGGACAACTAATTCTCACTTTTATGATTTTTGCAGGTCTGTAAAGCAAAGGAAAGCTGACGTAAGATCTTAAGCCCAGTCATGGTTTCACTTAGAGACCGCTTCATTTAACCACCAGGTTGCTGATCCCAATGGTGTTCACTAAATGAGGACTACCTGTAAATGAGGACTACCTGCATTCTTCCTCAAAGTCTAACAAGAGTGAGGTTCTCTAGAAATGTTGTGTGGTGGCTTTGAAAGCTGCTTGGACATGTCTGGACTGGCAATCCCAGTGGAAGTGTTGTCTCTGAGTATAGATACTCAGACAGTTGGGAAAAGCCTTTGACTCAGCCATTCTGAAGAGGCAGCAGTTTTGACACTTAAATAAATAAATAAATAAATAATGTTTTAATTTGTATACCGCCCTTCTCTCGAAGGACTCAGGGCGGTGAACAGGCAAATAAAATACAAACAGAAACATACACCATAATTAAAACAACCCTTAAAAAACTGATTCAAATTTGCCAGAAAATTTAAAATAACATTACACCCCATAAAATTACAGAAATTTAAAACCCATCAAAATTCAATTAAAATTTAAAATTTAGAATTTAAAATCAGGCCAGTCCAGCCATATGAAATAAATAGGTTTTAAGTTCGCGGCGAAAGGTCCTAAGGTCAGGTAGTTGTCGAAGCCCGAGGGGAAGCTCGTTCCACAGGGTAGGAGCCCCCACAGAGAAGGCCCTCCCCCTGGGGGCCGCCAGTCGACACTGTTCGGCTGACGGCACCCTGAGGAGTCCCTCTCTGTGGGAACGCACTTAAAGAAGGAGTGCATCCTTTACAAATGCTTACATAGCCTGGGCAGTATATTTCAAGGGAGTTCCACAAAGAGCCCCAGATTGCTCATTCACATGTGCATGTGTACATTCTCTCTCTCTCTCTCTCCCTCCCTCCTTCTCCCCCTCTCTCTGGAACTAGGAGCTATCGGTTTGATGAGTAACTCAGTTGAAATAACGCTTCAATTACTGTTGCTCATTGTATGAAAACTCAAATGATCTGCAAAATTTTGCTTCATGGAATTACTTGTTGCTATGGTGCCCATCGGTAAACTGTACCTTGTACGATTCTCCACGTAAACATCGATTTTCAAAGAAAAAATATGTATGCTCTAGTCATTGTCGCTTTTAAATTTGATTTATAGGTGGGGAACATGCCCATGCTGATGGTGCAAAAGTGATTTAAGACTCAGCAGGGGTAAAAGGCACCATCTGGAACAGGGCCTGTTTTTGCTTAATGCTGCCTCACACAAGAAAAATGGCGGGGAAATGGCTTGGCAGCTCTTACTGCTCTAAGAGAAGCTTAGACAGCGTGGAGATGGGGCAGATCCTGAAGTGGTAGGTTTAACTTGGAGTACTCATTTCTAAAGATCTAAGTGCCAGAGCCCACTGTAACAACATTGCCAAAAAGGCACTAAGAGTTGTTAACCTAACCTTGTGTAGCTTCTTCTCTGGTAAGAAGAATGTTTTGTATGCTCTACTAACTAGAGCATACAAAACATTTGCTAGACCAATTCTTGAATACAGCTCATCTGTTTGGAACCCACACTGCCATATCGGACATAAATACAATCGAGAGAGTCCAAATATATTTCACAAGAAGAGTCCTCCACTCCTCTGCTTGCAATACAATACCTTATGCAACCAGATTCCAAATTTTGGGCCTAGACAATTTAGAACTATGCCAACTTCAGTCTGACCTAAGCATAGTATATAAAATTATAAAATTACCACAATATCCTACCTGTCAATGACTACTTCAGCTTCAACCACAACAACATATGAGCAAATAATAGATACAAACTCAAGGTAAACCGTTCCAAACTTGATTGAAGAAAATATGACGTCAGTAACAGAGAGGTCAATGCCTGGAATGCACTAGCTGACTCTGTAGTTTCTTCCCCAAACCGCCAAAACTTTAAGCTTAAACTATCTACTGTTTACCTCACCCAATTCCTAAGAGGTCTGTAAGAGGTGTGCATAAGAGCACCTCTGTGCTTACCATCCCTGTCCTAATATTCCTTTTTACTATTTTCATGTATCCAAATTATGTTTATACTTTTACCTGTTATCTTCTATATGATTGACAAACAAACAAACAAACAAACTCTCTGTCAGAACCAGATCAGCAAAGTGGGAGAGGACCTTCTATTCTTGCTTTACTAGGAAGCTCCTTCTAGTGCTGGATCTCTGCAACTCTTCCCCTTTTATTTTCCTAGAATGCTCCTACCCTGGAAACCTCCTTTGGGGCATGTCATCAAGTCTATAATCTATTGCCTGCAGTGACACCACCTCAAGAAGCAAGGGAAGGTCTGGTGGTGGATTGGCTGGCTACAAGATATATCTAGCTAAAATGTGAGGGTTCTCTGGCCTGCTCTGGGGAGAATCTGAGAGAGGTCAGCAAAAATGATTTCATGCAGCCATGCTCTCTCACACCGTTAATGTTGCTAACTGCTGTAGAAAACTGGAAGGGGGGGAGCGGTGTTTGCATACTTCAAATCACCCATTGTTGCATCGTCCATTCAATTGCCAGTATTGCTGCATCATCCTGTAATTAGCCAGATTTCTGCCAGTAGAAGTTGGCATTTTTTCTTAAATTTGGAAAAATCATCTGGCCTTAGTTATGGGCTGGGAACAAGAGGAAGCTTCTTCCAAACCAGCTGGCAAACAATCTGAAGCTGAAGTAGGGAGTAATCTGTAGGTGTGCCCCAAGCCCCCATTTGCACAGCCTAATAGTAAAAAAGTATCGGAGAAAAAAAATAGAGAAGTTTCCTCTAGTTTAACTGTTACAAACATGTATTTCATGTCTAACTCTCTCTTTCTCTCTCTCCAAATTACTCTTTCTGAAAATGCACAATTACACAAATTAGAAGCCTTCCAAAGAGCCTGTTTGTAATGTTTACAATGTAGTATAATTGTGACAAATGCTTTAATTGTTTCCCACTGATAGCAGGCCTCGTTCTGCTTTGTGAGGGCAGCTCAGCCTGCATTTTTAAAGGTAATGTGTATACTTGTGTTAAAAATTTATTCTTTCCCTCAATGCCAGAATCTGCCAATCTGCTTCCTGAAAAGATTACTGCCAAGTTGCTTGACTAAATTATAAATTAAAACATCTGTATTCAGTTCCTCATAAATGAAGGCTCCAATGCTGTGAGTTAATCTATTCCCACTGATTCTTGTCTGGAAAATAAATGTTCCATTTATTTTCATTCAGCGCTGAATGGAAAGAAGAAGAATGAGAGGCGAGAGAAGATGATTGCTATTAAGAGGACTACTGTACCTGCTTTTTAGCCTTTAGAGTTTAACTAATTCTCTTGTTTGACAGTTAATGTGGCCAATTTGGTTTCCAAAGGCTTCTCAATATTTCTGCTGTGACATTTTGCCCAAGTGTGAAGTGAGTTATAATTGCATACACTCCTTTGCTAGCTGTTGGTGTTGGCCCATAATTTGCTAATCCAGATTCCCTGGGGTACCAGGGATGGGCAATTTTGCCTCCTTACCTCCTGCTTTTCTTTTCCAAATGCCAGCGATTTGTGGCTAGATGTACCACAATGGACAGACACATCATTTTGCAATGCAAACAAGGAGAGCAAGAGAGCAATACAAAGGGTTACCTTTGAAAATGAGGAAGAATTGGTGGAAAACCAGCCCCCAGGATAGTAGGATCAGTTTATTGACTACTGATAGGTTTCCAAATCCAATTTAAAGTTGAGGTTTTGACTTAAATTGGGGGAACCAAGCAGCCCATATGTGCCCCCCAGCCCATGTAGGACACACACAGGCTAGGCAAGGAAATCTGCCCAGATGTCGTGTCCCACTCCTCCGCTGATGGCCGGGTCAGGGAACTCCGAATCAGGCGTGCCTCTGCAGCTTTGCCAAAGTCCTAGCAAAGTTCTCAAGGCAGGCAGGAGACCAGGAAGTGACTTCAGCAATCCAAGGTAGACTTTGCCTGACTCAGAGAATGCCAGAAAGCAGATCCTTTATATAGGCCATGGGGTGTGGCTCCATGACTCAGCACTTATCCAGGCCTGCCCCTCCCTTCCTTCTGCTGATGCTGCCTATCAATTCTCCTGAAGCGAGGATCTCTCCAGGCTCCAGCTGTTGGTAATTGACATTCCTCAGGCTCACATGCTGTGGGGGAGGGGTCGGGGTCTAGTTGCTCCGTTTGCCTGGGCATGGAACCAGGGCTGGGGGCTGGAGGCGCTTCTTCTTCCTCAGCCTGTCTGGGCATGGAGCCAGGGCTGGGGCCAGGAGGCATGCTAGGACATTCCTCAGCATTCGGAAGCAGATAAGAAGGCCCCGGCTGCGGGGAAAGCGGACGAGGCACAACACCAGCCCGTATGTGTCTATCTTAAGGGAAGGTTTAGGGTTTGCTTCTTGCATCAAATCAAAGAGACTTGATTTGATTTGATGCTTCTTGCATGAAATCAAAGAGACTTGACTTGGAGAAGTCTGTCTCTACAGTGGTCTCAACCTTTGGAACGTCTTCCCAAGTGTTGTTTTCTTTTCTATGTTGGCTTTCTGCAGCTACTGAACAAGAATGTGACCAATTTTATTTATTTGTTTATTTATTTACATTTGTTGGGCATTTCTTTATTTTTTAAAAAAATAGGTTTTATTATTGCTGGTGTTGATTTATCACGGGTGGGCTGCCTTATTTTTGTGATGTACCATATATATTTATTGCTGAGAATGAGCTTGCAGCAATTGAGTTCTGTATTTTTATTTTTGTTGTTGTTGTTGTTGTTGTTGTTGTTGTTGTTGTTGTTGTTGTTGTTGTTGTTGTTATTATTATTATTATTATTATTATTATTATTATTATTATTATTATTATTATTATTATTATTATTATTATTGTAAACTGCCTGGATCATAGGAGCTGGAAATATATAAGCATTGTGAAGCAAATAATGAAAAACTGTTGTTATGCTTAATCCCAATATATTAAATATTTGACCTCTTCAGTCACATATTTTTTCCATCTGGACTATCTCAGAGTTAAGCAAAGATTGCTGGGGCTGCACTGGCAAGATATCCATCCAGAAGTTATAAATGGAGGGTTAATTTTCTCCAAGAATCTGAAAATGTATCATAGCCGAAATCCCACAAATGTAAACCTAGAGCCTTTTCCCACTTCTGGAATTGTTCATCTACCCACCCTTAAGTTATCAGAAACTATACCCTTAGTAAAATTTATTGTCCCCATTACTGATCTCTCTTCCTTTTTCTACGGGACTACGGGTCTGGATGGGGAGGAACAGGCTCAAGCTTAATCCCTCCAAGACGGAGTGGCTGTGGATGCCGGCACCCCGGTACAGTCAGCTGCAGCCGCGGCTGACTGTTGGGGGCGAGTCATTGGCCCCGATGGAAAGGGTGTGCAACTTGGGCGTTTTCCTGGATGGGCAGTTGTCTTTTGAAGATCACTTGATGACCGTCTCCAGGAGAGCTTTTTATCAGGTTCGCCTGATTCGCCAGTTGCGCCCCCTTCCTGGACCGGGATGCCCTATGCACGGTCACTCATGCTCTCGTCACTTCTCGCCTGGACTACTGCAATGCTTTCTACATGGGGCTCCCCTTGAAGAGTACCCGGAGGCTTCAGTTGGTCCAGAATGCAGCTGCGCGGGTGATAGAGGGAGCCACTCGTGGCTCCCATATTACACCTATCCTGCGCAGGTTGCACTGGCTGCCTGTGGTCTTCCGGGTGCACTTTAAGGTGTTGGTTACCACCTTTAAAGCGCTCCATGGCTTAGGACCGGGGTATTTACGGGATCGCCTTCTGCCACCATTTGCCTCCCACCGACCCATGCGCTCCCACAAAGAGGGTCTCCTCAGGGTGCCGTCTGCCAATGTCGGCTGGCGGCCCCCAGGGGGAGGGCCTTCTCTGTGGGGGCTCCTTCCTTCTGGAATGAACTTCCCCCAGGGCTTCGTCAACTCCCTGATCTCCGGACCTTCCGCCGTGAGCTGAAGACGTATCTATTTTTCCGCGCTGGACTGGCATAAAATTAGTTTTATTATTTGTATTTTAATTGGGGTTTTATGGTTTTATCTTAATTATGGGCCAAATTTAATAAGTTTTTTATCACTGTTTTTATTGTATTGTATTTACTTATTGTTCGATTTTACTTGGCTGTGAACCTCCCTGAGTCCTTCGGGAAAAGGGCGGTATACAAATTAAATAATAATAATAATAATAATAATAATAATAATAATAATAATAATAATAATAATAATAATAATAACAACAACAACAACAACAACAATAATAATAATAATAATAATTAATAATAATAATTAATAATAATAATAATAATAATAATAATTATTATTATTATTATTGCCCCTGTTGCCAATCACTGCAGTCCCCTGAGGATGCCTCTGGTAGGTCAAGTCTTATAGATTTTAAAGCCTGTCTGGAGATGAGAATAAAGACAATATTGTGGGGATGATGCAGAAAAAAGAAATTGCCAGGATACGCTGCCTAGAGTCACTTCATATTGAGATGGGCGGCATATAAATTTAATAGACTATATATAGTCTATTATAGAGAGATGATAGAGACAGATAGAGATGATAGAGATAGATGGAAGATAGATGATCGAGAGAGATTAGAACTAGGTAGATGATAGATAGATAGATAGATAGATAGATAGATAGATAGATAGATAGATAGATAAGATAGATAGAGATAGAGATAGAGATGGATTGAAACAGATGGATTGAGAGAGAGATGGATTGAGAGAGAGATGGATTGATATAGGCAGACAGAGATGGATTGATACTGATGGATTGAGATAGATAGATAGATAGATAGATAGACAGACAGACAGACAGATAATGGATTAACACAGATGGATTGATATAGATAGATCAGTGGTTCCCAACCTTTTCTTGTTTGAGGCACAACCTTTTCTTGTTTGAGGCACCCTTGGAAAGCCTTTCAAAAGTTCCCGGCACCCTTATAAGGAAATAGATATTTAAAATCTCCGTAGCTCAAAAGTTCCCGGCACCCTCAAAAGATCTCACGGCACCCCTTAGTGCCGCGGCACACTGGTTGGGAACCACTGAGATAGATAGATAGATAGATAGATAGATAGATAGATAGATAGATAGATAGATAGATAGATAGATAATGCCTGTGCAGATATTGGGTGCAAGTATGGGTGTTGTGACTCGTCCTCCCTCTTCTCCTCAGCCAGGCCACTCCCGTCTCCAACAGGACCTTTTATCAGACTCCGAGTCTGATAATGAAGATGAACGGCCTGTCATGACTCCAGCCCCCGGCCCTGGCCCCATGCCCGGAGAGGATTCAAGGAGTGAAAGGAGAAGCCCAATAAACCTCACTCATACAGCGTGTGTTCCTTTGGCTCAGCCTTCAGAGCAGGAAGCCAGCCAGGTGGTGGAATTACCCGGGCCTACTCCCTCTGACCCCTCCCTTTCCCAGACGCTGACAGCAGATCCAGCTGAAGACAATTCAGCGTGGGTGGACCCTCGCTTCCGGAGATCTGAGAGGCGATGCCAGCAGAAGGAAGGGTGGGGCAGGCCTGGATAAATGCTGAGTCATGGAGCCACACCCCACAGTCTATATAAAGGATCTGCTTTTGGCATTCCAACCTTGAGTCAAGCCAAGTCTTACCTAGTTTGCTGATATTGGACCCTATCATTGAAGTCACAACTTGGACTCCTGCCTGCCCTGATAAAACTCGAAGGCACTTGGCAAGCTGCAGAGGCTTCGTTGCCAAGTTTGTTACGGACTTCCTTGACTTGTTCGTCGGAGTGGGGATGGGACACGACAATGGGAAAGGTTTAAAGCTGCAATTCCATTTGCACGAGAGTGAGCTAGACCCAGCACTTGCCAATCTAGCAGATTGAAAGCATACAAATGCAAATAGATGAATATGTACCACATATAAACATGCAGGAAGGTAACATAGTTCTGTGTTTCGCCGTATGCTTTGTGCTGTGGTGTGATGTCATACTGGCCACATGACTGCAGAAATATCTCCCGGCAACTCTGGCTCTTTGACTTAAAAAACAGAAACAAGCACTGCCCCCTAAAGTCAGTCATGACTAGCGGGGTAAAACCCGCAGGGACACCATTACCTTTACCTTTTTGTGCTCAGCTTATTGTTTATACAGTACATTCCCTTTCAACATTCAGCTAACCTTTTCCTGACATTTATTGTAAAAGAGCTCTATTTTACAAGCAATATTTTTAATCATGTAGCTATTGTCCCTCTTTTTTCATATTTATTTCCATGTATAAATATATAGTAATGCTTGATATATATTTAAGAGCCTGTATTCAGTTTGATTATTCATAAATGTTACATTACACTTACTGCTCTGCTGAATCCATAGCTGTTTATTGTTAGTATCACAAACCATTTCATATGTGACTTGTACACTGATGGGGAATCTAGTTCTCTGACATCATGGAATTAATAAAATCAATAACTTTTGCCAATGTCTTGGGCAGATGAATTCTGCACAAACTTGCTGATATTCCTTGTATTCCTAATCTCAGAAAAGAAAGATATTGTCCTCCAGATGACAACTTTCTAGGTGGGGTATGAAGCTTTAAGCAAGAGTGGGAAAAATTCATTAACATTCAGATTACATGTCATTTTGATTCACACTCTATAAGGAAGCTAATTTGAACTGCAGCCAGCCTTGCAGTGTGATGACAACACAAGATGTTCCCCTAACACTCCTTTGTTACTAATGATTCTTTGAATGGCAGCTGTACTTTCTGAGCTCAGTGTGATACTTCTAATACTTCTAATACCATCTAACTAGCCTTGTGTATCACCTGATAACACCATGCAATGTGAATCTAAGCCCAGCACAGTTGTAAACTTTGACTTACCCAGCACCTACCATTTCATATTCTGGATGTGGCTGAAAGTCAAATATGCTTAATGATAGCCCTATCAACAGTTACCATCTCCAGAAGATTTTCATAATTGCTGAGAAAAGAACCACAGCAAATAAAATGATCTGAAATGTTTGAACAGTTCTTACCCTTTGAATTTCCTTATCTCTTTTCCCAAATAGTATCCGGGTACAATTCTCTGGTTGCAGGATGTAAGATTTTGATCTATCTACAAAACATCCAGCTGATAATTTAGCACAGACACTAGATAACTGCACCCTTTGGGGAAAAGAGAAAGATCAAAAGAACCATTCTACAGAGTAAGAATGGTGAATTTGTGCCTCTGTAGAACACCAACTCCTTAAAGGTGTCCATTCTAGCAGATGTTTCTGAGAATTGTACCTCAGCAAACCACCAAGAATATTTCCACCAACACTGTTAGGGCAAGCCACCACTAAACTGCATAGTACTCCTTCCTTTTTAGTACTGATGATGTTACCTGTTCAGGTAATGAAACATCTGCAAGAAAACAACCAAACTCAGAGAGCACCAAGGATGCCATAGAGACCCACGAGTTCCCCACTTTGTTAAGGAGGTGAAAAAAAAAGGGTTCTTGATGATAGATGGCATTCAAAGAGGCATGTTGTAGATCTTACGTTGCATAAATTGTAGCTCCAAATCATTCGACCTTTAGAGCAGGTAAACAATACATTTTTGCTGTGATCAGATCTCTTTTCTTGTACATGTAGGGTGGTGTCTGGGATGAGCCACTAACACATCCAGTCCACCAGCAAACTAAAGGAGGCCATCTACTTAGCATCTCTTGATAAAACAATATGAGCAGCTGATATTAGAATCACTGCATTAAAGAGCAGTTAAGTCCAGCTTTTGGCTCAGCATAGGAGCCTCAATCAAAGCGCCCCTAAGAGATGACTGCCTAGCTTCCATTTGAACACATCCACTTTGACAAGACTGTTGACAGCCTGAAATTGTGCACAACCCAGATAAGTGTTTATTGCTCTGATGAATCTCAGCTTGCTTCCTAGGTTCTTTATGCACATTCCATATTGAAGAGGTGGTTTAATTTTGCTGATCCTCTCTTGTCCTTTTTTTATGTAAATGTCCATAAACCTTTTTCTGTGTGAACAAGAATTTTTACATAATAAAGGCACCCAAGTAAATCTGTGGTTACCGGCACAGAACAGAAAATTTATCCATTTTGTGATATGATTTAATTTTAAAGTCTGGATGTCTTAAAATGCATTTGTTACATCTGACCTACTTTTTAAATCTTTAATATTTCAGTTTGGATTTGTTCACAACATGGTGCTTGAAGATATGCCCACTCTCCAGCCAGGCAGGATTTAACTAGCAATTTTATAGATCTGTGCAGGGAAAATAAAAAGACCACAACGTGATTCTGTCTCATTTTCTGAATCGGAAATGCTAACTGTATTAATATTTCTGTTTCTTCTAATCCTTCATTTACCATTTTTAGGTGTCTGAAAACAGAAGGGTTTACCTGCCCTGAGACACGCAATACTACTTTTTCACCCTAGTTCATTGCTTAATTTGATGTTTCCAAATGCAGACAGATGTCTACTACTTCTTAATTATTTATATATCATTAAAGAAGGAGTTATTAGGAAATATGTCAATTTTTTTCCTCTTTTTTTCAGTGGCCTGGGGAAAAAGAAAGGAAGCAGGAGATGCATTTTGTACAAGGTGGTGGGTTTTTTGTTTTTTGTTTTGGCTTGGGTCTTCAGATTGCATCTGTGTTTGTTTCTTTCAGATCCAGCTGATCTCCAGATTCTACAAATTCTATGAATTAAATAAATAAACCAGTAAATTAAATATAACTGTTATCAGTATGTTTTCAGTTTAATATGCATAATAGCCTCCTAATCTTTAATATCAAGGAATAAAAGCTATCACGTATATGAATTTATATATATAGTCATATTGGTTTCATGTTGGTCTAGTTGGGGGACATAGCAGGATATGTATGACTTAGTTCTGATTTTTTAAAGACATGCCAAGTGCATAGCAATGTTGTCTGCACCAGGAGAGTAAAAAATTTAACATGGAAATCATGACCATATTATCATCTCTGATACTTCCCGTGCCCCCTCCCCGGTATCTGCTGCTGTGTGCAGTGTTAAGGATAAATGTAAGAACCAAGAAAAAGGGAGCTGAAGCAAATGTGGAAAGAAACTCTGTTGTGTTGGCACCAAGAGGAGAAAGACAAAGATGGTCAGCGTTCAACTGAAATACAAAAGTTGCATTGTGAAATGACATACATCAAAGAGGTTGTTTGGTGTAGTGGTAAAGGTGTTGGCCTAGGAACTAGGAGACAGTGAGTTCTAGGCCTCCCTTCGGGACGGAAGTTGACTTTGGGTCAGTCACTCTCTCTCAGCCCAGCTGTTTTAACTGTGCTGATGATATACACTTTATAGTGAAAACAAAGATGCTCGTTCTGAATTTGAATATATGCCAATTTGTCAAGTGAATATTGACAGACCATGGGTAATGGTGGTGGAAGCCTGCAGAGGCAAATAGGGAGGAGCAGCAAAATGAGGAAAAATAAGTAGAAAGCATGATAACATCAGATATATCATCCACAGCCAACATAAAAAAACAACATCAAGGGTAGAAGATGTTGTGGATATGCTGCATTTCAGATCTGGAGGCCACAGGATGCCCACAGCAGTGGTGGGTTTCAATTTTTTTTTACTACCGGTTCTGTGGGTGTGGCTTGGTGGGCGTGGCATGGCTTGGTGGGCATGACAGGGAAGGATACTGTAAAATCTCCATTCCCACCCCACTGCAGGGGATGGTTACTGCAAAATCCCCATTTTTCCCCGATCAGCTGGGACTTGGGAGGCAAAGAATAGATGGGGATGGGACCAGTCAGAATTTTTACTACCAGTTCTCTGAACTACTCAAACTTTCCGCTACCGGTTCTCCAGAACTGGTCAGAACCTGCTGAAACCCACCTCTGGCCCACAGCTATGAAAAGAAGCTAAAATTGTACATTTGCCAAAGTTGAACTTGTATACGGATCAGCTTCAAGGAACTGTATTTGTGAAAACCAGTATAAGGAATTCTGGAAGGTTTCCATTAGCTGACAATCACCTTGCAAGGGACACTCTTATTGTATCCCAGAAATCGTCTTGTCCAGCTTCTGGTAGAGCCTCCTCCCCATTATTCAAAATGATAGCTGCTTCCTCAAGTTCAAAGAGTTGAGCTGCTCCGTAAGGCAACAAGTCCAACACACCAACTATTGCTCAACAAATTATAGGCCAAACATTTTTATTACAAACTTTTGGATTGGATGGTTCAAGAGAGACTTTTAGCTACAAAAGAAGCTGGCTTCAGATCAGGCTATTCAAAGGTGGACTAGTATTAAAGTATATTCCACCTGATCAAGAAATACTTTAGGGGATCTTGGTCAATGTGAAGGCAGCCTCGGACCTCATTCCTTTATCTTCAGGCCGCCTGTCCTTTGGCTGATAATGATGAGCCATGAAGGCAACTCTGTGCACATTAAATATACTCTATATACTCTAAATATATTTAGAGTAAGGATAGAGTAAATATACTCTAAATATACACAAAATGGCAGGCTGAGGACCTCTATTCCTACACACAAAAGAATCAAGCAGGCTTTCTTCTGACTCTCTTTATATTTAATTTTCATATCAATGACATTGTACAGATCTTCACCACGTGGACATTTCATCCCTGACTCTGGCACACAAAACAATTCCCACATTTGGACTACTATAAGACACGTTACACTGCCCTTGAAGAGCATCCAGAAATTCCACTGGTGCAAAATGCAGCAGCACAGGTAAGTTATATGGGTCCCAAGAATGATACATGTTACCTTTCAGCTCCATGAACTGCATTGGTTGCCAGTTTCTTCTGGGTGCAATTCCAGATGCTCGTTTTGGAGCTGGGAAGTCAATTGTTTCAAAACACAAGTGGTTGCATTTTCCAAGTGTTAAAATACAAGCCCACAAAGTTGGGAAATTAACAACTAACCAAATTGTACAGGCCTTGAAATATCTAGCCATCTTCTTCCACTTTGTGAAAACCCTAAATTAGCAACGCGCCATTCGATGGCAAAAATCCACCAAAGTAATAATTGAATCTGCAAGCTACGAGATCACAACTGTTTCAAGCAGAACTGAAAGGCTTTAAAGTCAAAATGTGAATCCTCCTTCTTTACAGTGCTTGGCTGTATACATATGAAGACCCATCTGCATTAAATTCAATTCAGTCTAATTTCTGAGAGTCCTGCTCTGTGCATCACTGGCTGAAATACTGCTGAAACAAGTTGTGGTGGGGGGGGAGAGAAGTGGAGGGTGCTTAGCTCAGCTTATCCTGGCTGACAAATTCACCTCCCCTTGGAAGAGGCAAATAATTGCTGAACGCTCACTGCACCTTCTGTTTATGATGGGATTACCGCAAGCCATGGCTGAAGCCAAGCCAAGTGTACTTAATTCAATCCTACAGTGGGACAGAGCCTCACACCACCCTGCATTGTTTTCCCCAACAGTCAAGATGCCATCCCCAAATCTCTCCGCCCCATGTAGAAGTGCATTCACCCTGCTGAACTTCAACCCTCGACCTTCAAAGTGCATGGAGAGGACATCTAATAGCACCCCTTTCCCAGCTTGTTTTCAGGGTGAGGCTGTTGCACCTGAGCTGCCCCATGAAGCACATCTGGCGCTCAGAGTTCTAATCTCCCCCTTATCAGCAGATGCTTGGACTGGTCTCAATCTGATCTGGTGCTTTTTTTCACTGTTAATGTGGCAGAATTCTCTGTAACATGAATGGTTTTGGTTCTAGTCCATTCTGATTGATTCTCAATGCATCATTTACATAATTTACCTCATATCTAGGTGTCTGTCTGTCTGTCTGTCTGCCTGCCTGCCTGCCTGCCTGCCTGCCTGCCTGCCTGCCTATCTATCTATCTATCTATCTATCTATCTATCTATCTATCTATCTATCTATCTATCTATCTATCTATCATCTATCATCTATCCAGCCAGCCATCTTTGTCTTTTAGCATTTAACTTATTGTTTACTTATTGGTATATTTAGCTCACACTTTTATTATTTTTACAAATGACTCAAGGTGGAGAACATCTCCAACACTCCTTCCTCCGCCTATTTTCCCCACAACAACAATTCTTTGCGGTGCATCTGGCCTGAGAGAGCAACTGGCCTAAGGTCACCGAGGTGGCTTTCAAGGCTAAGGTGGGATTTGAATTAAGGGTCTCTTGCTTTCTAGCCTGGTCTTTTAATCACTAGAACAAACTGGCTATTGTCATTAGCTTTTATCTGATCTATTAATTTCTAGTTATTTGCCTGTTTTATGGGTCTCCAACTATATAGCAGACTGAAAATAAAATAAATAAACAATACGCTTTTGGCAAATTTAAAATGGCAACTCCTAAAAAAGGCTGCAGCGGGTTGTGTGAAACAATGACACCGTATAGCTGGAACTTCACTTGATAAGATACATTGAGGACAAATACTCTTTGCTATTACAGCAGCTTGGTATTTATAAATGAATTTACAATGAAATATTGTTCTAGTAAGTCTAGTAAGAATCCTTATAAGAGGCTGTGTAAAGAAGAGGAGTCTGGGAATAATGGATTGAACCCTGGGCCACAACGGGGAATTTACAAGCAGGATGAACCTCAATTTTCCTGTTTTTCTAAAATACATATTAACCACGAGCTTCATCAAAATAACAAGTGTTTGTAAGCTCATATATCATGCTATCACTTCAGCAATGACATAATGGTGAGTGAAGCAAACAGATGGGGGCAGGAAGAAACAGATAACAGTAATTTAAGCATGTTTTTCCTCGGCTGTCTCACCAGAGAGACAGGTAATCTCACTGGGTAGAGTTTAGTCCTAATTAGAGTAATGTCAGTGGAACAGTTATTGTCACAATCAGGGGCACTAGCAGACAGGCGGTGGGTAAGAGCAGGCTATAAAAGAGATGCTTCACATAATCAAGTCTCCAGAGGTTCAGATGATCTTGGTGCTCTTTCGAAAATTGCCCTTTTCATTGACAATCAGATCTCAAGCCCATCTCTCCCCTCCTTCCTCTCTCTCTCGTCCCACCCCTTTCCCAAATACCTTTAGTTTACTTGGGCTAGGACATGGCGGCGTTCTGCTTCTGGAGAATGAGAGAGAGAGAGAGAGAGGGGGAGAGTGAAAACGAAGAGAAATGCTTCCTTTTCCATTGCATGACTACATTTTAATATGAAAGTCAATGCATGGAAAGAGGAGGCCACCAGCACTGGTCTAGCAATTGATGCAGCGAGCTGAGAGGCAGGAGTGCTTTATTTTCCACCCCCAGCCTAAATGCTGTGCTGTGGTCACCTGGCAAAGGTGAACAACTAAAAGCCAGGCTAAGAATGAAAGGCAACTTGAAAGACACTAACTAGCTCAGACACAAGACGAAACTTGTATCATTTGGTTTTGCTATCATATGGATTATCAAGCGTGGCTGTGGCTTTTGTATAATTATCATTTTACCCATAATAATGCAGCATCTCTGAGAGTTGTATATATCAGCATATATCAGAAAGCTTTTAGTAGGCTCAGGAGAATCTGAAAATTTATGTATTTTTCTGTGCTCAGGAAAACATGTAACATAACATAACATAACATAACATAACATAACATAACATAACATAACATAACATAACATAACATAACATAACATAACATAACATAACATAACATAACATAACATAACATAACGTATCAATATAAAATAACATAATACAATACAGTACAATACAATGCACTGTGATGCAATGCAATACAATACAATACAGTTCAGTACAATATCAAAATAACCACAATGGGGAATGGGACTGGAATTTCAATCACAGTTTGTTTTGGTCATAAGTTGAGTTGAACCTAATTTTACAACAATTTTTATGATGGTCATTAAGTGACTCACTATATTGTTAAGCAAATCCAGCTTCTTCAATGGATTTTTTGGGTCATTTTTTCCTGGGAATTGTCAGGAAATATGGGGTCACAAATCACATGTCTGCAGCGGTAATGTGATGGTTGTAAGTGCGAATACAGGTCATAAGTCACTTTTTTTCAAGGCCATCATAACTTTGAACCATCATTTATTCATAAGTCAATGTCTACCTGTATGTGTGCGTGTGCGCATGCGTGTGTGTGTGTATGTGTGTGTATTACATATTCCTATAGGGAAAGAAGCCTGTAATAATTGTGACCGCCATCTTCATTTTGTTTAATGCCATCCTGGATACCCATATAAATGTGAGACAGTGAGAGAAAGAGATAATGAAAAGAATTAGAAGAAATAATAAAAAGCAATTCAGCGAGTACTGAGCTTGTAGAATAGCTGCTAAATGTGAACTACAGACATGGAGTAAACATAGCAAATAAAGACTCAAATTTTGTACCTCTGATTTGGACAGGATGAAGCTGTTTAAATCAATGATCTGAGAACAGAAAACAGCTTCTAACTGTTTAGGCCTTTTCACAATTCAGTTGACACATTTTCAGGAAAAAAGGCAGACAGTGTTCCTGAATATAACCAACTTAATAGGGGTAAGAATTCCTTAGTGAGAGATAAGTTGTTTCTTCCAACATTTATGGGACTGTGAACCCACCACAAATTCCAACATGGGCATGTACCCATGCAATACCACAAATTCTGAAGAAGTTCTGACTTCAGCCATTTGCAGGAGACCTGTCCACCCTTCCATCCCTCCATCCCTCCCTCCTTCTCACTGCTGTTGGGCATCTCCAGCTATGGACTGAAGTCCTTGAGGAAGAATGTTCCGGACTAAAAAAGCTGAAAGGTTTATTCACCTCTCCACCAAGGGCCCCTGGCTTGCTGGGGCTGTTCAGGACTCCATGAACTGGAATGAGGATATTAAGACAGGACAAAGCAATTCCCAAACTCTTGCTCCCTGCTCCTGGGCTCCTTAGTATATTTTTTTTAAGTTTTCATAAAATTAACAGCCTAGCCTGTTCAGTCTGATTCTATTTAAGATTAGCTCCCAGTAGACTAGCTGAGCAGTCCTTGTGCAGCACATTCTGTCACATGAAGGACCATAAAGAAATTTGTATTTAGAAAGGCCTTGAGCTTTCCCTTCCAAATATTCAATCTTTTCTCCTGCCTTAAAAAGTAATCTTCCTTGATATCTAGAGTGCCTCCTTGCATTGAAAGCCCAGTGTTTACAAATCCAGACAAACATGGATTTTAGCCACCTGGCTGGCTTATTCAGAGGCAGGCTGGGAAGGCTGGCATTACAAGCAGAATTTTCCAAAGTCATTGAGTAGAGTTGTTGTCCAGTGGAAATTATAAACCAGGGAGATCATTTAATAATGAGGTTTTGTTTTCTTAAGCCCACCTTTGGGCTACAGTTCTGGTGGAAGTTATAAATTTTAGCAGCCAGGACCAAGCTGTATCTAGCTAGAAAAACACAGAAAGGAAGCAAGAACGGATGTTATTTTTAGACCAGTTCCATTTTATGCAAATATTGCCATTTATTTAGCTTTTGGGAAAGGGGAGAATAGAGCAAGCTGTCCATGTCATGTTTGTAAGGGCAAAAGAGTAAAAGTAGAGACAGGAAGCATCTCTATCTCAGCACCAAGCAAAGAAACAACCACATACTTGCTGAGTATTAATTATTATTATTTTTAACCTATCCTTAGGCGGTGTTTGACTCAAAGCGATAATTAAAACGCAGCACGTATAATTCTAACAAAGGAGCATTTGGCCAACTTTCTTTGAACTTGGAAGCTGAGCATGATGGGACTGTGTAGTACTTGAATGGGAGATCCACCGAGAATCCTTGAGAAGTCAGAAAGCATTCTGGAAGAAAGCAGTGCCAAGTCATTTTGTTATTGTCAAGAAAAATGCATGGTTGTGTCCACAAAGTCCCCCGGAATAGAAGGAAACATTAACTTGATGTCCATCCCATGTAACATCCTTCTAAAAGCCTCTCAAGGAGGCCAGAGGGATCAACTGAACATTACATAATCACAACTCGCTAATATTGTGCAAGGCCATTTTCCAATTCCCTTTCCATGCAGTTTTCTAACAATGTAAGATTATATCAGGCCCAGAGGTCCTATAGGAAAGCCACTGCCTCATAGGTCAGGACTACGTTTATTGTAACGGTTACAGTAACAGAATCTTACAAGTCTAAATATGCTCCCCTCCCCGCCCTCTTTTTATCTCTGTGTGAAGTAGGAAGGAGTTTGTCTGAGGCATTTTCACAAGGTATTTTCTTGGCACAGGCTCAAGGCACACTTATCTGATTGCTGCCTTTGTAAAGGTCCTTCAAGGCCATTCCCTCTGTCCTTTACAGATGGATCCACTCCTGCCCAACATTCCTGAGAGACTTTGAGCAAGTATACTAGAGACTTCGGGGTGATGGAGGTCTGTTGTTGCATGAATGCCCCTTTACTATGGATTGGATATCACTGCTTGTACACAAATGTACAGGGACAGATTACTTAAATGTAAGGAGGGATATAGATTCTCTAATAAGAAGGGACTCTACAAATATCAAGACTAGCTTTTAAATATAATACACCAGTTAGGGTTATTGTTTTATTTTTATTATATATTATGTTCTATTTATTGCTTTTAAAATTGGTTGTACTTGTATTTTTGTTTATTTGGTTTTATTATCTTGTCTTATGCTGTAGATTTTTTTCTTTGAAGGATAGAATTACTCTTCTCATTCTCAGTTGTTCCCCATTTGTATCACTTCAATTCTGATTAAATGTTCCGGTATTGTATTTCTGATTTTGATTTATTTCTTATGCAAGAAAAACTGACTAGATATATCTCAACTGTGTACAGGGCATGAGACCTGAAACCTCTTTCCCAAGGATGAAGGGTTCAATACTTATAATCCTGCATCATAAAACCGGAAGGCTGACTCATGTGTGGTTGCTTCAACTTCTGAGGTATACGTGCTTCCATACATCATAACGTTTTACAAAGCATTTTACTCTGTAAAAATCCCATAGGACACATTCTGGAATGCGGTTAGCTCATGGTGGTAAAAAAGCTTTATAGTCACTCATCCATTATAGGGCAAGAGATTTATGTTCAGTTTGGAGAGCGAGATGAGTTCCAGCTTAGCAACCAATTTTACTGAAAAGCTATTTTGTAAGTAAGAGGGAAAGAATATGGGGAAGTTGCATTCATGTTCCCTTCCCACATTTCTTGCCCAACAAGGGGCATATTATATTAATCAAGTGATCTAGTTTCTCCAAGTCCTATTAATCCTCAGGAGGAGGCAACTTGACACCTCCAATTGTTTTGGTCTACAGTGATGGCATCAATGTAATCAGGACAGGGATAAGCTGTTGTGACTCCGGCTCCCGAGCCTAGCCTCCTGGAGGAGGATGACTCTGAGAGTGAGGGGGAGGAGCAACAAGGCCTCCTGCTCCAGTTCCCTCCTTTCTGGCAATGCCTCAGGTGCCAGCTGAAGGCCAGGAAGAAGGCGTATCAGAGCCCCCACCGACAGAGGGTGAGGAGGATCAATCCTGGATTGATCCCAGACAGCGCTGGAAGGAGAAGCGTGCGCAGCAAAGGAAGAGGTGTGGCAGGCCCAGAGAGGGCTGAGTCACTGAGCCACACCCCACATGGGATAAAAGCGGGTGGAGTTGCTCTGTAGCCCCTGTGATGGACAAACACTACAAAGCATGAACTTCGGATCAGTTGTTTTTGAGTTAAGGCCTGGACTGTGTGAAGGAATTATTCTGTGAACTCTTGGCTGCCCCGGCAACGGCCTATGGACAAGTGACTCCCATCTCTGCCAGTGATAAGGAACTTGGCAGGCATTTGAACTGTAGCTGCCAAGTCTTTTATCCACAAAGGAAATTCAGGTCAGTTGTAGAATAAATGACTGTTAGACGCTCACTCCTGCGCTCTTTGATGTGAGGTGGGGAGGGGGACAGAACATAAGCCTTCAGTATTTGAAACCAACCAACCAACCAACCAGATTTGCTGCTAGACAGTGTACAGTGAAGAATCTACAAGTTTGCTTAAGGTGGCACTATGGCTGGGGATGGAGTGAGAGGGGGCCTCAAAGTCTCTGGAGTAGAGTGACTACTAGTGCTTAGCAAGATATCTGTCTGTCTATCTGTCTGTTTCATCTATCTTCCTCCTCCTCCTGAATCCCTGCTACAATGCTCTGTCACTTAAAGAGCAGCCTCAAATTCCTGCTGCATTATTCCATCCAAAGAGTAGCATGTTTGTAGCCACTAACTTCTTTCCTACAGTAGTAACTAATTTTGCTATATATGTCCTCACTGGAAAGGTTTGCCTTGGGGCCCAGATGGTTTTGGCCAATCATAATAAATTGAAATTGGGTCCAGATGGCTCCACTTATGATCCTGGACAGAATTTCCACAATTGGCCATGTTGGTAGGGCTGATGGAAGCCCAAGAACAAAACATGGAGAGAGAGCACAAGATGGCCAACCGAGCTTTATCCCTATCCTATTCAGAGGTTCAAATTTATTTGAGTGTTTCTTCAGGAGAAAAGCACAGAATGCAGTGAAATCCCAACAATTACAAAGCACAGGCATAGCTGCCATTTCTGAGGCAGCTTATTTGTGCATTCCAGTCCATTCTGCAAGGCTTGCAGTGAATTCTCGAACAGATTGTGTCCGTTGTCTGCCAAAAGGACAAGCAGTGATGCGTCTGCTTGTCTGTCTGATTTGTGTCAAGAATTTTACATTCCTTAAAAAAAAAAACAAGTGACAAGCTGCTGGTGTATTCAAAAGTGCAACTTAGCTTTCCAATTTGGTTCTGCACAGTTTTGGTTTTGCTTGAGTAAAATATACCTCTGGAAGTATGATTATGATCTTAGAAATATTGGACATTTTCATTCCAATTGAATCCCAGAAGACCATCACATTTCATAGATTCATCTCTGCCACCAAAACCAAAGGGGGCCTATAAGTGTTAGATTTTTGACTGCGTCCTTCGTCATCCCCAAAAATGTACCCAGTGGTTAACAATATTTATTTCAGCCATTTTTCACAGAGAATTTGTATATAAAATCTGGGCTTTGTGGGAAAAAAGAGAAGGCGCTTCATGATGAATTTTCAGCTTTTCCACGGCATTGGGCAAGGGGCCCTTGCAACTCTAGAACAATGCCATGGCTTCTAATCAAAATATCCTGAAATGTGGCTCTCCAAGTACCTCACACCACTCAGGGAGAGCTTTCAGAAAGAATTATCCACCACAGTTGTCTTTCACAGAAGTCCAACCGGGAGTTAGTTATTTAAACCTCTGATAGAAAATAAAAGATGACACTTTGAGATACATTATTCCAGGGGGTCAAGTATCAGGAAGATGGTAAGAGAGATGACAGGAAAGCTATCACTCAGGACTGGGTAGTGAACTGCAACAGCAGGATAATAAAAGCCAAGGGAAATTGAACATACTAGAGAGCCTTTAAACATCAGCTCCACAGCCTGGCAGTTTGCATCAAGTTCTCAAAACAGTTTGAGAACGAAAAATGCATTTTAGAACATAGCTTTGATTTTTCTCCTCTCTTCTACTTACCCCTTACATCATCTGTCCCGTGCTTAGCTGGTGATTCTGACGAACTGTCTTGGAGGGACAAATATGTGCACCATCTCCATGGGTGACCAAGAAAAGGGGAAAGTGTAAGCAGATTTGCACAGAATTCATGGCTACAACATTATACTGCTTGTGCCAGGGTTTGTTTGTTTTTTGCCTTCAGTAACCTTGCCTTGGGACACGTTGGCTCAGTGGCTAGGATGCTGAGCTTGTCAATTGAAAGGTCAGAACTTCAGCGGTTCAAATCCCTAGTGCCGCATAACTGGGTGAGCTCCCGTTACTTGTCCCAGCTTCTGCCAACCTAGCAGTTCGAAAGCACGTAAAAAATGCAAGTAGAAAAATAGGGACCACCTTTGGTGGGAAAGTAACAACGTTCGGTGCGCCTTTGGCATTGAGTCATGCCGGCCACATGACCATGGAGACATCTTCGGACAGTGCTAGCTCTTTGGCTCTGAAACGGAGATGAGCACTGCCCCCTAGAGTCAGGAACGACTAGCATATATGTGCGAGGGGAACCTTTACCTTTAACCTTGCCTTGTGCAAACCATCATTGATATGCTAAAAGCCTCTGAAGAAGAAACCATTTTATTCTAAATTCTGGAATTTGGAATGGGGAGGAATACTGAAGCAGTGGCTTGCCACCTACTAGACTAGAGTCATGGCAGAAGGAAATTCTGGATGGCTGCAGTCCACATTTTTGGGGGACTGCTCTCTATAACAGCTGTACTCATTTTCTTGAGGTTTGGAATTGAACTAGCCCCCCAGGTCTCCTTCCTGCTTCTTAAGTAGTGGCAGGTGGAGAAGACAATGCAATATTGACATCTTACTGGGAGGCCTAAAGGCCAGGCAGATGGTTGCATCCAAACTCTCTGCCTTCATTTTCTCCCAGTTTAAAAACAGAAGCAGGGGGTATAGGAAAATATTGGAGGGCTCTTGATCTGGTTTGCTATGCTGTATGAAAACTTAGAAGAAACTCATTTTCTATATGATATTCCACGTGGAATATCCTGCCATATGAGGAAATAGGTGTCTGTCTGTCTGCATCTCTCTCCCCCCCCTCACATTTTATCCCACTTTTATTAGTTTATAAGTAACTCAGGGCAGCAAACACACATAAAACTTCTTTCTCTTCCTCTTTTTCCCTACAACAACAACCCTGTGAGGAGAGAGAGACAGTGTAGGCCCAGAGTCACCCAGCCAATTTTCATGCCTAAGCCAAGACTAGAATTCTCTGTCTCCTGCTTTCTAGGCTCAGCACCTTAACCATTAAATCAAATTGGCTAATTTTTCCTCTATATGAAGGGTTGTGCTTTCTAGTATATGACCATTTCTAGCAAAAAGCTTAAGATAATCTTTCATCCTATTGAGGCCTACTGTTTCATCCTATTGAGGCCTACTGTTTCATCCTATTGAGGCCTACTGTTTCTGGGAATTTTTTTGGGAAGAAAAAGAGTCCATTTGTGTAGTGGTTAAGTAGTAGGCCTAGAAGCCAGGAGACTTTGAGTTCTAGTCGTGCCTTAGGTGATTTTGGACCAGTCACTCTATCTCAGCCTGACTCACCTCACAGGACTGTTGTTGTGGGGGAAAATAGGAGGAGGAAGGAATATTAGGTATGCTCACCATCTTAAGATGGAGCTTAGGTAAGCTCACCATAAAGCAATAAATGTGGGATAAAAAAATTAAAAGTCTATCTCATCCTGGAAGTTTCAGCTAGCCAAGCTATCAGATGACAAGAACAAAACCACATGAATCCATTTATCATGACATGCAACCTATAGCTTATGGGCTACAGGGGGCCACAATCAACTTTATTTTGTAGCCTCCCCAAATATAAGCTGGTAATTTCTTTCAGTTTCTAGAGGGCACATAAAGAATAAGTTGCACTGAATCTTTAGAGATGGTTTAGCATCTTAAAACAAGAAAACAACCTCAATGGAAATCTTCTCTAAACCGGCACAGCCCATGATGAATAACAGATGACGGTCTACTTCCTATGGCTTTGCATCACGGGTGAAATTCAGTGGGTTCTGACAGATTTTGGAGAACCAGTAGTGGAAATTTTGAGTAGTTTGGAGAACCGGCAAATACCACCACTGGCTGGTCCCAGAGTGGAGTGGGAATGGAGATTTTGCAATTTCCTTCCCCCAGCAGTGGAGAGGGAATGGGGATTTTGCAGTATCCTTCCCCTGCCATGCCCACCAAGCCATGCCCACCAAGCCACACCATGCCCACCGAGCCACACCCACAGAACTGGTAGTAAAAAAAAATGAATTTCACCACAGCTTTGCATGCTGAAAACAACACACAACAAGGTCGTCTCCTCACCCTAGAGTTACCAGAAAAAGGGAGACTGAGTTCTAATCCTGCCTTTGGCACAAAGCCAGATACATGACCTTGGGCCAGTCACTTTCTCTCAACTCTAGGAAGGAGATAAATGCAAACCACTCCTTGCCAAGAATACTGCAGGGACTTGTCCAGGCAGTATCTGAGAATTAGATAGAATTTGTACACACTTCTGTGCTTTGTTTGAGGTCTGTAGTTAAATGGAGATGTAAATGGGGACATTTCTTGTATCACTGGGAATCCACTCATAGGTGGATCACTAAGAAAACAGTTCAAGAAGCAGCACAATGACGGCCGAACATGACTGTCAACAAAAAAACTCTTCTGAATCTATTCCAGGTTCCTGTAAATTACCTAATTTTCAGGTGCAGCCATGACTTCCATGAACGCTAATCAGATCATTTAATATGAGGCATATAATTCAGTGAATTCTGTTTAATCATTCTGTTTAATCAACTCATCAAAACCGTCCCAAAAAGGATGACTTTGTGCCATTGGTATGATTGCTCTGTTTTCATTGGCTCTCTTACCAGAGGGATTGATTGAAATGAAACAATAATACCTCTCCTGAAAACTTTTGCATATCTAGGACAATACTTTCCAGGTTGCAATTAAAGGAGTAGCTTGCAGGCATTTTAAGGCAGCTCTTCCCACTGTTTTGGAGCAGCAGCTCTCAGTTCCTGTTGGATGCCTTCCTCTGAAATGGATTAGTTTATTAGTTTAATTTTCTCAGATGTCTCTCCAGAATCTGTTAACACAGACAGTGACCTCACTCCACATGGCCAGGCATTTGGAATGTGCTCTAAGTTTCCTGTCAGTAAAGGCCAACTATATTTAGAGGCCTTAAGAAAAATAATGTCAGCTGATGTTGCGTAATGGAAGAAGCATAATGGCGGTGATATCAATGAAATGTGTCTTAGATGTCTTTCAAGGTTCTGAAAAACTGCTGTGCTCTCTGAACCTTTATATCAGAAGTGGGGAACAATGGCCCTCCTTTATGGCTTATGGACTTCAACTCCCAGAATGGCTGGCTCAGGAATTCTGGGAGTTGAAGTCCACAAGTCATAAAGGGGCTATTATACCACATCTCTGCTTTATATGATTTGGAAAGTAGCTTTTTGATTCACTGTGTGATTCTAGAAACAAGCAAACAAAACATTTAAGGGCAATATGTAAATGCCCAAATTAGAGAAACTATGCCTTCAGAATAGGAGATTTTATGAGACAGGGATCAAGCTTAAATCTAGCCAAATTAATGTAGATTGCTCTATTTATCTGAAAGAAACAAGAGCCTGAATTTAGATTAATCAACCCCCTTACCCCCCCCCCCAAAAAAAAGAGTAGCCAGGAAAAACAATGGGCAAAAATTATTGGCTCCACTCAGATTTCTACCTTGCTAATCCTGGGTCACCAGCTTCAGTTGAGATAGATCTTGCAGAATTTCCATCCCTTTGCCTATGGCCCACCCACGGCAGAAACCATGAAGGTGTACTTTGAAAGAAGTACCATGGAACATAGGAGAGCATGTATTCAGCATCGCTCTTCAACTCACCTCAGCATCTGCCAGGCTGCATGGCTGCTCCCAGCTTTCTCCTCATCTTTTCTCTGTGAATTGATCTGTTTTTAGACACATACACTCCATTGTCATACCTGTTATAAAAAGACCCTGTTGCCAGAATCCAAGTCCATCAAGGAGATGACATCCCCCCCCCACCCCTCAGACCATTATAGCCTGATAGTTGCTGTTGTGATTTGAAGAGATATTTATTGTATTAGTTATTTATTTCTTGCCTTTATTACTTTGTAAGCAACTCAAGGCAGCTAACATACATGTACATAACTTAAGACTCAAATTGTTCATTTCAAAGAAAGAGCAGTTTTACTAAGATAGACCTCCCACCAGACCATGTCATAACTTAATTTTGACTCTGCACTCTGCGTTCATAAATGCTCAGTTTTCTGTCTGCATTTCAGAAGAAGCCAGAAACAGACTCTCACTAAAACATTCTTTATGAATATCTGAAAAATCTGGGGGACCAGCTTATTATTCCCTAGGAATGGAATGATAGGAATCATGGTTGGCCAGGATTCTCTAAACCATGTGGAAAAGCCTGTATTTGAACTACCAACCTTCAGGACCCAAGTCTCTTGCATATTAACTTGAGAAAATTGCTGTCATTAAGGCAATAGAGCTAATGCTACATATTCTCCCAGTACTATGTATTCATAAACTAATGACTGCAAATGGATTTGGTTAGATGAATCATCTAGCACATGCAAAAGATGAAGATAATGACAAGAGAATATGTCTTGAATCATGATAAGGGATTCATGAATCTAGGAGTACACTGATATTTTTAATATTGTCATGTTAATTATAAGATTTAATACATTGGGGAGCTGGGACCTGCATATTTTCATTATATAAAAATTGAGGTCTAGTTCACTGAAAACCTATTACGTTTGCCTCTCAGAGAGGACAGAGCACAGCTAATGATGTATTTGATGGTATAAGGTTGAAAAAGATACAAAGCATTTTTTCTATTTTCTTCTTTCTGACTAGTATCAAGTCAAACGGGGCCGTGGTAGTTCAGGCTGTAAGGAGCCTGTTATTAAAACACAGCAGCCTGCAATTACTGCAGGTTCAAGCCCGGCCCAAGGTTGACTCAGCCTTCCATCCTTTATAAGGTAGGTAAAATGAGGACCCAGATTGTTGGGGGGGCAATAAGTTGACTTTGTAAATATACAAATAGAATGAGACTATTGCCTTACACACTGTAAGCCGCCCTGAGTCTTCGGAGAAGGGCGGGATATAAATATAAATAAATAAATTAAAAAAAAAACAATGTAAGAACTAATCTGATTTTTGAGATAAGCCTAATAATTTTTTGTTGTTGTTCTTTGTATAACGTTGTTTTGAAATATGTTCTTTTCTTCTCAAAAATGCCTCCTACCATCAACCAGAAAGTCCTTGAGAAAGTGGGTTCAACAAAAGGTGGTTAAGAACTGAGGCTCAGGAACATCCATATAAGCTGCATTATAGCTGTGAGCTTGATTCAGTTCCCAGCCGTCCAACTCACCAGTCAGTTCCAAAACCCTCAATTTCTACAGCCTGCTCCACAAGGATTTACAGTTTGTCCATCTATGCCAGTGTTTCTCAAGGCCTTCGTAATTCATGACCCTTCTTTTGCAGAGGCATAAAAATGTCACGCTCCCTTCAAACCCACTTCCTTCAATAATGACATTTGCCATTTCAAAATGAATGAAATCTCATGACCAAAACCAAAGCAAACAATTTGTAGATGTAGAATAAAGTACTTTGATCTTCATTAAAAACAACAACAATCAAACATAATTTGCTTATGTTATGATGACTCTGGACTCTGAGGCTGTTTGCTTGCCACAACCGTTTGAATTCTGCGAAGTGTGGAAGCCACATACAGTGTAATGTAGTGCACCTTCGTTGTCAAGGCCTTTAATGCTGCTTTATTTTTCTAGCCATAAGCACAGGAGAGGGGAGGGGAAAGAGGCTTGCAAATGTATGGTGATGAAAATAGAATGCTAAGTTGCTTAGGATAAGTATTTTACTAAAAAAAAATGAAAATCTTCAAAGTAATTTGTTGGAAGTTATATTTGGCAGCTTAATCAAGTTGGAGTTCCAAAAACTCCTCTTGGAGATTCTCTGGCAAAGACTAAACACGAGTGATAAAAGGTCCTTCACAATTTTGTAAACGGGATTTTCAGGCACAACATCTGGGAAACATCACCTGAATTCATCTTGAGGATGAGATTTATTTTTTATCTGAGATTATTTTGCAGAGGTTTGTTTTTAACAGCTTCATCAAGTCAAGAAAATGAAGATGTATTTTTAATAGCAACTTCTAGTTTGGCTATAAATGCTTGTCCTTTTAGGTTCTATGTGTTCAGTAGTTTAAATAATATCTGTAAGGTATGCCAGCCTTCAGTGAAAGTTATCATTTCCACAATATTTCAAAAATAGAGACTTCTTCCTTCAGCTTATAAAGAATTCAAAGCATTTCCTTTTTGACAACCACCGAACCTCAGTGAAGAATTGAAGAACTCTGGGACTGATCTCAAATATTCAGAGGTTCCCAAACATCCTCAAATTTTTTGTATTCTTTTTCATCTAACTTACTTCCTTAATTACAATTTTGAAGTCTTCTTGTACATCAATGAGCAGAATTTTGGAAACTAATGTTTTGTAGTGAGTGATGCTGTAGCTTCCAAAAAGAGATGAGTTTTCTATAAAAAAAAATTCCCCACAAACAAACAAACCTGATTATGAGTGCAGCATTGCATTTTTGGTGTAAATTCCAACCAATTTCTTCCACCTCATTTCTTTCAAAGAAGGTTGACATTGCTTCAAATACCTGATCAGCCTAGCCTCTGCTATACTCTAAAAGCCTGGCATGGTCCACAGACTTATGGAAGTTGCACACATTAGCCCTGGAAGGTTGCAAAATATGAGGCATTATTGCTGATACATGATGGATACTTGAAAAAGGCAAAAAATACTAAGAAGTCAGTTGGTGTTTCATTGATGATAGGAAGGACTTTGTGCGGATGATGTTTAACTGTGGAATGCGCTTAAGAAAATAAGAATCCCAGAATCTCTTAGTCTTGATGCAAAACCAGGAAGATGCAGTCAAGGCATAACATGGTGAAACAAATTGGCTCCAGGTTGGCAAATTAGTGACACAAGGCTATGTACTTGGCTCCTTATTCATTCAACCTACATACGGAATATATATTAAGAAAAGCAGTGTTGGAAAAAGATGGGCCTAAACTAGGTTGATGACATACTCTGTTTAGTTGACAATGCAAAGAATTTGCAAGCTCTAGTAAGAAAAGTCAAGGAGCAGAGAGGAAAAAATGAGACTGAAATTAAATATATTCCACCACCAATAAAGGAACAAACGGTCAAAAAATATGCTGCAGTCTAGCTGCTAGAGTAGCCATGAAGACCTTGGAAAATATACTCAGATGATGCCATATGATTTGATCTACAAAGATCAGAATAGTAAAGGCAGTGGTACTCATGTGACACTTTAGGGAAGCAAAAGTTGGACTTTAGTCAAAGATGATAGAAATAGTACTGATGCTTTTGAATATTAGTGTTAGACCACTGATACTATTCTGAATAAAGTCTATTTTCAATCCACTATTTTATGGCAAAATAGATATGCAAATATGTTTTATCCAAGTAAAGTAACTTAAGCCCAATGATTATAATAGCTGTAATCACTTAAACCTTAAACGTTGGTCTTTGTGCTGTGAAGTGGAAGATCACAGTATAGTGGTTTAAATTATCGTACAGCCTATCTTTAGAAAATTAAAGATATTTTTTAAAACACTTATTTTGTCCAGTTTTAAGTTGTTTTCATTACAATCTATATTATGATCACAAAAAGCTTGTCAAAAATCCTTTAACAATGTCAATCTCCAGTTGAAGGAGGTCTGAAAAATTCAGAAGGAAAGCTTAATAAAGATAGATCTTTATCAAGTGAGCATATAGAATAGTTTTTTTGTCTTTTAAAAGCCACAAAATTTAAATGTAATCTATATATATAAAAGCGAAAACCACTCATGCATTAATCATGAAATCTCTAGAACCGTAAAGCCTACAAATTTGAAATCTGCCATGTATGTTCCTCTTGGCTCCTAGGTGCTCACTAAGAAAGGATTTTTTGAAATGACCATCAGACCATTAGTATTTCCTATATTATTATAACACACTCTGATGCTAATTAATTAGATGTTCTACTCCCCCTCACAACTTGAAAATAACTCTGGAGAGAATGGGATAGCATAGGACAGGCTTCTGTGGAGCAAGCCTCTTGGAGAGAAGGGGATAGGATAGGAGATGTTTTTGTGGAGCAAGGCTGAGGGAGAGAAGGGGAGAGAAGACACTTCTACGGGGCAAGCCTGAGAGAGAGACGGTGATAGGAGAGGATCAATGGGGTCAGTGTGAGGGAGAGAAGGGGAGTGGAGAGGATATATGAGGCCAGCCTGAGGGAGAGAAAGGGAGAGGATAGGATATATGGGGCAGCTTGAGGGAGAGAAGGGGGTAAGATAAGAGAGGTTTCTGTGGGGCCAGCATGAGGGAGAGAAGGGGGTAGGAAAGGATCTATGCAGCCAGCCTGAGGGAGAAAAGGGGAGAGGAGAGGACAGGAGAGGCTTCTGTGGGGCCAGCCTGAGGAAGAGAAGGGGAGAGGAGAGGCTGATTACACATTAATTTCCAAACTCTAAGTGTTGATTTATCAAGCCCGATTACATAGTTTCATACGGAACACTGGTATTCAGCTAGTCTGTTGATAATAGCAAATTGCCAGAGCCCCATATGGATATCCTCACCCTCAAATTTTCTCTTTTTCCTACTCTGTTCTAAATTTTCCTCCATACCATGGAGAACAGTGGGGAAATGATAGATTATTCTTGTTGGAACACATCACTAAGAGAAGGCACTTGAAATGTTAATTCCTTGGGTGGTTTGGCATATAAAGAAAAAGTATTCCAGTGAAATACTTTTAAGTTGTTACTCTGGACCTTCTTTTCAACATTCTATTTCTGTAATATGTGGTAGTTTTTCTTCCTTACTCTTTTAGAAATTTTTGTCCATCGAAAGTGTTACTATTTCAAAGACATTCATCACAGGCAAAGATTGAAGGAACAGAGGCCAAACCAGAGCCAATATTTCCAATGAGCTTTTTTTGAACTATATGGAACTTATTTATCCTAGTCCAGCTTTAAAACAGAATCAAGTCTTCCTCCCACTATCTGAAATGTTTACCGTACTGATTACATGCTGATGTTCCTGTTTCGCTTCGATATTTCCATAGATCTGATAAAAAGCCACTTACGTGATGGTGATCTAATTTTGCTGCCTGTAGGAATGACCTTCAGAGGCAGGAGAAAGAGCCACAAATTAGACAACCATCATGCAAAAGAATCTCAGCCCACAGGAGGAAAAGCAATGTGGGAAGCATTTCAGAAGGGACCCGTTCTAGTTTTCTTGAAAGTAAAAGTAAGGGGTGAAATATTTTCGGTCATGCAAGTTTCTGTTATTGTAGAACAATGACCCATAGTTTGGGCTTCTAGTCTACGCTACCTCAAAGGGCTGACACGACCTTTAAATTGTTTTGGAGCCTGGCAAAAGTCCCACCCCATCCCCACCCCATCCCGATATCAATGGGTAGCTCCCCCTTCCCACTTAGGAGTAAGAATAAAAATGGCTGTGAGAGTTGGATCCTAAGGAAGGCAGAATGCTGATGAGTTGATGCTTTTGAATTGTGGTGTTGGAGAAAAGTCTTGAGAGCCCCTTGGACTACAAGGAGTTCAAATCAGTCAATCCTAAAGGAAATCAACTGTGACTGTTCTTTGGAAGGACAGATGCTGAAGCTGAAGCTCAAATACTTTGGCCACCATGTGAGAAAAGAAGAGTCATTGGAAAAGACCCTGATATCAAGAACGATTGAGGGCAAAAGGAGAAGGTGACAGCAGAGGATGAGATAGTGTCAGTGGTGCAATGAATACAAGTTTGGGCAAACTCCAGGAGACAGTGGAGGACAGGGCATTGGTATGTTATGGTCCATGGAGTCATGAAGAGTCAGATATGACTTAATGACTGAATAACAAAAAAAATAATTCATAAACTAGATAATTCTTGCAAAATCTGTATACTCTTTATGCTCTTACCAAAGATTGTGTGAGATTTCAAGGGAGACTACATAAAATCTCTTGAGATGTCTTAAAAGTTTTAATTAATTTACTTATTTTTAAAATTCAGGTGCCCATGACATTACATGAAATTGAAACTGAATCTGAAAGACTAGCAATCCCTATCATATTTTCTATTCCTTTGTAATTTATGGATCAAAGTAAAAATAAATTATTATAAATTGTTTAATTATAATAAAATTGTTATATTAAGGGAAGAAAACTTCTGAAAACCATAGCTCTCATCACTGTTCACTATTATTATCCATTCCATATATTTTGTATCCCATAATTATCTATGCTGGTAATACAAATCCCCTGAAGAATTAAATGTTATGGTTTTTAATGGGAGTTGACCTTCACTGACTGGACTGCCATGTTGATTGAAGTATAATTATCCACTGGTTTTTATATATGAGTTTTACAAAGAGCTTCATTTTTAAACCAATTCACAAAAGTGTGTTAAAACATTAATAAATAAAGGAATGTGTACAATATACATTTACAGCTAGGCATTTTGTAAGAAAATGCACTAAAATGTGTTTATGAATGTCACATTTACTGTGGAAACAGGATGGAGAATTTGATTTATGAATAAGCATGCGGTATACGATATTGAATTGATCATATGATCCATCTCTAAAGACAGATGACATTTTATTGAACTAGAAACTAGACTGAAGCTGTTTGAACTGTGAATGTGCTGACATCATCCATAGATAGCCAGATAAGAAAGTATAGCCTCAAAACGTCAATTCATTAATCAGCTTGGCTAATTCATTAACGGTAGGTTAAAAGCCATAGGTTTTTAATCAGCAATTTTTAATTGGAACTGTTTCCCCTTCTTGTTTTATTTTAGGGGTGCCCTGAGTTTCTGTTATGGTTAAGACATCTCATTTCACCATTCAATTAAACAGATGTCCAGGTTCACATTTTCACAGAGACCCACCGATGGAGATAGGGAGGGAGGGTCCTTTCCTTAGAAAATAGCAGTTTTAGGCTATTCAGTTGAACAGGCAGGCTTCTGCGTAAGCAGGACAGAACCTGTTTTAAAAACTCAACTTGACTTTCATATGATGATTCATATGAGTAGCCAAGAAGAGATTGTAATACCATTTTCTTTTCTTTTGTTTGATGTAGTGGTAAGATCCTGAACGAGAAGATTAGGATTTCCTGAAAATCTAGGGCAAAGTCAGAAGAAATGAATTGAATTCTCGCCAGAGGTGGATTAAATTCAAAAATTCAACGGGCTTCATTAACTCGAATATATAAAACCAGGGTAACTAATTCATTGCTCAACATTTTCACATAGGCATTCTTTTAAAAGAATGCACATGTAAAATATGACCAAGAATTGGAAAAACTCCCCAATAAGAAAAAGTTTAGAGCTTTTTTATTTAGAAAAAAACAAAAACAAAAACAAATGAGGATCTGAAAGAGAAAATTAATTATGCATGGTATCAAGAACATGGTTCAAGATAAAAGAAAGCAGTTTATCTTGCAATTAATCTACAGAATCCAGCACTTCACAGTGCTGCGATCACAGCCAACTTGAACAACTTTTAAGAGACATTAAGCTAATTTATAGAGATAAGTCTTCAATGGTTTTGAGTCATTATAGTTATATTTCCCAGGCATAGGGAACTTCTGAAAATCCAATAATCACTAGGCAGCAAGGACATAAGGAAAATTCTCTTTGCTGCTGTCAGCCCTATAGTTTATTTATATATTAAATGTATTGTATATGCTGCCCATTTCCTAATCAAGCAACTCAAGGCAGATCAGATTAAGAAACCAATGCTATATAGGTCTAAAAGTTACTTTATTAGTACAGCTATAATAATAGAATTTTGCAAATCTGAATGTGCTTCCCTTCTTCCCTCTTTTATTTTTGTGTGAATTAGAGATGTCCTAAGGCATATTTTCAAGATGGTTTATCGGAATGCACCAGTGGTGAAATCCAATTTTTTTACTACCGGTTCTGTGGGCGTGGCTTGGTGGGCGTGGCAGGGGAAGGACACTGCAAAATTTCCATTCCCACCCCATTCTGGGGCCAGCCAGAGGTGGCATTTGCCAGTTCTCCGAACGACTCAAAATTTCCGCTACCGGTTCTCCGAACTGCTCAAAATTTCCGCTACCAGTTCTCCAGAAGCTGTCAGAACCCACTGGATTTCACCCCTGGAATGCACTCAAGCTGCCTGGTTTGATTGCTGCTTTGGTAATGGATTTCCCTAATGTCCTTCAATGCCATTCTTTATGCCCTCAACAGCTGCTGGATTTTAGCAGCCCAGATCTGGTAGGTTTAGAATGGCATTCTCTCTGCTGTTTATATCCCCAAGTGGCTAGTGTTCAGAAGTACCCTGTGTATGAACCTACATGATGCAGCCATCATGATTAAAAGCCATTGTAGCAACCTTGCTGAGGAAGTGGTTGGTCGGCAGCTGATGATTATCTAAGCCTATTTCAGTTGGATTTCAAGGAGGGATTTAATATGAGACAACCTTGGTCATGCTTCTTGATGCCTTGCTGCATCCACTTTGATGGAGGTACTGCATTCATTCTCGTACTCCTTGATCTCTTAGTGGCTTTTGATATCATTATCCATGATACCCTTCTGCACTGTCTTGAAGGTACTGTCTTATGGTGATTCTCTTCCTTTCTCCATGGATGGTTCCAATAGGTGTTGGTTAGGAAGAAGAGTGTGGGGTGCCACAGGGTCCTACTGTCTCTCCTCTCCTTTTCAACATCTATGTCAGAGATGTCCAATCTTGGCAATTTTAAAGTTTGTAGACTTCAACTCCCAGAATACCCCAGCCAGCTGATCTATGTGAAACCACTGGGTGAGATCATCCACTGGTTTTGAGCTTGGTATCATCAGTATGTTGACGAAACCCACTATATGTTTCAACCTAGGACAGCCAAGTGAGGCTTTCAAGGTTCTTATCTGAATGCCTGGAAGCTTTGTGGGATTGTCTGTCTGAGCCAATCCTACCAAAATCATGTGCTGAGGTTCTTTGAAGTAACCAGATTTGGCGATATCCCATCATTGATCTCCGAGGGGATAGAACCTTCACTTTCAAGGTTGGGCCAAAATATGGGGATCTTCCTGAACTCACAACTCCTGTTTGAAGAACAGCTACCAGATGTGGCAGAAATTGTTTGCCCAATTCCATCTGGTGTGCTAGTTGCTCCTTTTCCTGGATCAGGGAGGTGGAAGGGGAACGTGAGACTATTCTTGATCTAGTCACCTTTTGGTTTGATTATTGCAACATACTGTATATTTGAGCAGTAATTGGCATGTCTTGGAAGGCCCAGATAACACCTGTGATTTGCAAGGTGCACTGGTTGCCAGTTTGCCTCTGGGTGTGATTCAAAGTATTGGTCATTATTTATAAAGTCCTACATGGCATAGTGCTGGTTAATAGAGAGACCATCTGTCACCCATAGTATCTGCCTGGCCAATTTGATCCAGCAGGTTTGGGTATACTCCAGATTCCTTTTATTGAACCATGACATCTGTTCAGGCCTCTGTAGTAGCACCTGCCCTTTGGAATAAGGTTGCCTCTAAGATCTGGATGACACCCCCCCCCCCGCTATAGTTTAGAAAGAGTTCTTCACGCAGGTGACCTACAAGGGAGGGTGAGACCCTGACTTCATTGTGCTTGCCATCTTTCATCTTTTATTGATTTCATTGTAATGGCTTTTTGTTTGATTATTGTGGGCCATCCAGAGTTATTGCATACAAATTTAATTCATTATCTTCGCCTTCAGTATACCTGAAATAATAGTGAGTTTCTAATAGGCACCTGTTAGGAAATTGGTTGTGAGAAAATAATGCTGGTTTAGCTTTCCTTCATAGGAGTGGTCTTCAAAACAGAGGTCTAATGAGGTCCACAGGGTTTATTCCAGGTAAGTGTGCATAGGACGGCAATATTAAATAAGTACTGTTTTCATATTTCCTGCATGTTTTTCCTCCCTTGGTGGCTGTTTTCATGTCATACTTCTCCTTGTTGGACTATGAGACATCATAAGGAAGTTATGAGTTGGTCTAGACATTATGTTACTACTAGCATCTCCATGTTAAATTCCCCATCGATTCCATGGTGGGAAATCTGGGGCTGAACAAAGATCAAACAATGATTTTATCAAGATGCAAAATCTACAGTTTCAGTTTTTCTCCCTGTTGATTTAACAATGTACAAACAAGCTGGAAATGTATATTCAGTACATCACTGCCACTTTTAACTTTTCCCCCCTCAGATTTGCAATTTCTGTTTCTCTTATAAAACCAAAACATATGTTTAATTAATCCATTAAACTAATGTATATTTTGTCTGCCAGTATCTTTACTGTACAATGTCCTTTGCTGAGATGTTTGCCTCACAATTTTTATATGAGGCTGCTTTTGAATAAATGAATACTGATACTTTAAATGTTTTATGCTACTTCTTTAATGTGTATTCTATATTTTATTGGTTTTTAAAAAAACCCTTAAAAATTGCTTTAGGGAAGCTTTCCCTAAAAGCTGCTGTAATTTAAAAAGAAACACACACACACACACACACACAGATACATCTACATCAAAAAAGCCCATTGTAAATTAAGCACAACTCAGTACAATACATCAACTGAATAAAAAGAAACAGATAGAAGGATCAGAACAAAAGTGAAACACATTGGCTCCACTTGAAACTAATGCTAGGGGCACTGTTTAAAATTTATTTTTTTCCTTTTTGTTAAATTGTTATAAATCTTAGTACATTGTGTTGTTTCCAACATCAATGTTGTATAATAGTTTAAGAATTATTAACAGTCAAACAATAACATTCTATTATTGAAATAGCTTAGAATGTTGAGAATATAAAAAAAAAAATCCCTCAATGTTGATTACAATTTAGGACGGCAATATTACAAGCATTTTTTTTTAAGTTTTTGCATCCAGAGTTGACTATAACATTGAAAAAGATCAGCTACAACTCCTATCAAAATATTTCGTATATACTAGAGGTTTTGATCTTAAATGGTTTATTTATTAAAGCCTCCCTAATATTTTTTATTAAATATGTGTGACCAGTATTTTATTAACAATGGTTTATTTATGTTGTTTATAAATATGTTTACTGCTACAGCGTGCTTGTTTGTACAATACATTATCTCATAATGGTAAGGTTTCCATATCCTGCAGGATGGATTTCTTGGTCAAGAAGGAAATTAGTAGCCGGTAAACTGTTTCCTTGCCCTTCAGAGTCATTTGCATTTGCTATATTATCTCAACCCCATCATTATGTTTCTTAAAGCCATCAGAGTACTGAATGACAATAAACTAAAGGATCTGTCAGTAGTTTGGTTGGCATCTAGATTCCAGCCCTTAGCTAGGCCACTGGTTCTAAGTGCTGTCAGTGAGTCAGAAAGTCAAACAGTTTTGCTGAGGGAAGATAATATCAGATTTGAAGACAAGAGCCGAAGCAAGAGCTATCTCAACTATACCAGTGAGTCTCTTGAAATATTTATCTGGGGGCTCACCAAATTGCTGTTAACGGATGGTCATTTCCTTTTCAAAAGCCACAAGGCTATATTTTTTTTCAGAGGCCCTTCTTTATCCAAGTCTTTGCCAAAGGGCATCCTCTCCAAACAGTGGCGCCTGGCTTTAAAGCTTCTGCTTTGGATTCCCTGAGGCTGATTTTTGTTCATGATTCATGAGGTTGCTTTCCTCCAATGATGTGTGACAAGAGGGACTAAATCAGCAGCCAAGGATGACTCAGTCTCTCTTTATTGCCTTACTAAATATAGGCCTGGTGGTTTGGCCTACTCCAGTTTCTTGTCCATTTCTCCCCCCCCCCCCCACCAACACACCTTTTAATCCAGCAGACAAAAAGAGAGCGGTTGGCTAGAGAGGAAACTAAGGCAGAGTGTGCCCATATTTGAGAACCAATAGGTGTGCATGTGTGTTTGAGAACCAAAAAGCAGAGATTGGTGAATTCAGGAGAAGGGAAAGGGTGGTGAGAGACAGAGGCTAAGGGAGAGGTGAATAGCCCAGATGAGATAATGAGTAACAGGAAATTTGAGTTGGTGGATAGTTGCACAGGTAGCTGTTATCAACAGGTGGCTTTTGAGAAAAGGTTTAACTGCACCAGATGAATCAACAGCACACCATACAAATGAGGCAGCACTAAAAAATGTGAAAGGGTGGGGGAGTATTTTCTCACATATTTGGAATAGAAGATAACATGTTTTTTCAGGGGCTATCGCAAATACAATTCAAGGGCAAGTCAACCCAAATTTACATTTACTATCCCATAAAAACCCACTCTGAGCTATTCCTTGGGAAATCTGGAGAAGCCTGGCACCCCACCCTTACTCCCTAGTCTCCAAGGATGTCAGTGTTGTGAGAAACTCATTTTATTAAACAAGTTTATTCCTCTAAAACATGCACTGTTTTCATCTGCCACTGACTTCCTTGGCAGAATTTTTTCAGGCTTTCCTAGCTTCCAGGGAAAGAAAGTTAAAAGAATTAATGGATGGCAGACTGATTAGGTAGGGCATCCAAAACCTGTGGTCGCAAGGCAACCTGCAGTCACCTGAAAAATCAGTGATGGTGTCTCAGGGACCCTCCCTGAATCATCCCCAAAATGAGATTTTTAATGGGCCCTGAAAGGAAGACAATTAAGTCAAGAGAAGTAATTAAATGAACTCAGATTAACATCTACTTTAAATGGTCAATGGAGCAGGAGAGGGCAGATGGGAGGAATCTGGACTATCCAGCATAGTATGACACCTGGATACTCAATGTTTATTTTATTTATTTATTTATTTATTTATTTATTTGTCGTAACAATATATACAAGCATTGCATAAAGGATTATATAATATATAAACATATATATGAGGAGAAACAAGGTACTATAAACATATATATATATATAGGGGAAGAAACAATAGGACAGGAACGGTAGGCACGTTTGTGCTCTTATGCACGCCCCTTAGAGTCCTCTTAGGAAAGTGGTGAGGTCAACCGTGGATAGATTTTGAGTAAAGCTTTTGGGGTTATGAGAAGAAACCACAGAGTCAGGTAATGCATTCCAAGCATATATAATTCTGTTACAGAAATTGTGTTTTCTGCAATCTAAACTGGAGTGGTTGACATTGAGTTTAAATCTGTTGGTAGCTCTTGTGATATTGTTATTGAAACTAAAGAAGTCATTGACAGGAAGGACATTACAACGGATGATTTTATGAGCTAAACCCAGGTCCTGCCAAATGTGTCAGTCATCTACAGCCCCTCCCCTCTAACAGTCTTCAGCAATTATGATTTTTTTAAAAAAATAGTTTGCTTGAGGTGCCTTTAGGGATTGTCGTCTGAAACATAACATAATGTCTTCCTCAGGTAGGTTCTTGTATTGTTTTATTGTCCATTTTCCCCAAGTTTTGTAAAAGGAGTCACAGAAGAAATCCATTCGATTTTTTATTGTTACTTTCAAGTGGAAAAATATTGGTGTTTTTTTTGGTCAGTGTGATTACTAGTGTTGGCTAAAAATTAACTTGACAGTATTAAGAATTTTTTTCATTCACACTTGAACTCCATTTCTTAACTAGATAACTTCCATCAATAAAATTGTTTTGATCAGAAATGTTGAATATTAGACACATAAACTTTTATATCTCTCCCTAACACCATAAATGCATCCTTATACTCCAGAGTAAGATACTATTTTTGTGTTTTTGTTTTAATTTGTTCTCATTTTCAATGGGTTTAAAAAAAAAACCAAGAAGAAAAAAAACCACGTGGAAAGGTATTATTATTATTTATTAAATTTGTTTGCCGCCTATCTTCCCACAAGGTGACTTTTCTTGGTCTTTTCTTGGGGGTCAGTCTTGGGGACTGACAAGGAAGCCAGGAGATACCATTTTTGACTTAGTCAATTTAGACAGGAAAAAGTGCAGTCTTTAAGATGCTAAACGCCCAGCTCCCAAAGTTTGTTGTCTGTCCACCATCCAAAATTTGCTTGGTCCCTGTATTGCTTTTAGATGTTGAAATTAATGGCTGGGTTGCTGTATTGTGCTACTACAGTAAACCTTTTATTGACTGGACCATTTAGCAAACTTTGGATACAATGGACAGAATTTCTGCCTGGGTATTACTTGAAACAATTGGTAATTCTGCTATATCCAAAGTACTATGGACAAAGCAATTATATGTATGTTGTGTTGATTTTATTTTAATTTTACAACCTCTGCAGTGATTTATACCATTTGTGTAATGATGTATATTATGCAACTGACATATATCACTGCAGTGATATACATTGGTATTTAATGGACTTTAGGGGGAATGGATACCCTTCCCCCCAATTTCCACTAAAATAAAGTTTCACTGAATGCACATTTCAAGATACTGTTTAGCACCACTTATTTTCAGGAACTCAGAATAATATGCTCCATTTCTGTGCCAAAATGGACGCTTCCTGAATTTTAATGGTTGCCTACATTTTTCTATATGTAGTCAAAAGCTTTCATGTCACATAAATGGAGTAATATATCATACTAAACACAAAGAATCACAATGTACATGTGTCTCCTTGCAAACATTTTAAAAATGTACAACTAAAAAAGCCATTATCAAGTTATTATCTATTATATTTCTGTTCATAGTGCCATCATTTGCAATTATTGGTGCAATTCTATTCCTTCATTGTTGCTGCTGCTATGGTTGTTATCTTATCATAATTTTTGCAGAATGTGAGTTATTTCCAAAACAGAAAGAATGCAGGAAAAAAAGAAATGGAAGAGTCTTCAGGTAGGCATTTTCTGATAGAAATATTTTGGAACAGGACAGATCTATTGGGGGTGGAAAGAATTTGAATGCAAAAACATCTGGATGTTACCAGGTGTCTCAGTTGTAAAACTGATCAGCCTGAATGTGGTCCCATGACCCCAAGACAGATGACAGAAACATTTATAACGTCTGGAGGTGTAAAGCACCTGTTTCATGGCCGTTGTAACTTTGAATGATCGTAAAAAAAACCAGTTGTAAATTGAGGGCTACCTGTATTTGAATTGAATTGAATTGAACTGAACTGAACTGGAATGAATGAATGAATGAATGAATGAATGAAGTGGTCCTTGCTCTTATCCTTTACGTGATGAATGTCATGGAATGTAGCATTCACAGACAGTATACAATTAAAAATCATTCCAAATTCTTTGTTCTTAACAGGCCATATCAATATTACTAAATTTCCACTTTTTCTTTTTTTTTATTAAAAAAGTTTTACAAATTTTTCCCCCCATAAATCCCCCCTCCCCCCAACCCTGACCCTTTCCTCCTCCTTCCCCAAACCTCCCCCAGACTTCCCAGAGGAAATACAGGGTATCGTATCTAACAATCATAAGCTAAAATACGCTAATTATCCATAAACTCCCATCCCTCCTCTAAGACTTTAACTCCCCTTTCCTATAAAAAAGAAGAAAAAGGAAAATATACTAATACTAAAAAAATTACATTCTATTTCCTCATGAACTATTTAGTGTTCCAATATTTCAATCCAATATCTTTTTTAAAAGTCAGTCCATCTTCTTCATTCCAGTGTATATTTTTTGTAAATAGTCTTTCACGCACTCTGATGTTCCTGTCTCATCTGGGTCAAGTTATTTCAGTCCAATATTTTTTAAAAGTCAATCCATCTTCTCCATTCTCCATTCCCATATTTATCTTTCGTCTTTCAGGTACACTAATGTTCCTGCCTTCTCATCTGGGTCCATTAATTTTAACATCCAATATTCAGTAATAAGCAATATTCCCCCAATATTATAATATCAAAAGTTATTCTTCAGTATACTTTATAGTCCATCAAGTTTATATATACATCATACATAATAATTTTGCATCTGTCTTTACACAAAAGGAAAAAACAATCCAACCTATCAAAAACAGCACTACAAAAAACAGATTAGAAACACAAGTTAAAATAGGGAAGAAAATGGTAAGTGAACACCTGTCTACCCTAGATGAGTTCAAATCACCAGGACCGGATGGATTACACCCCAAGGTTCTGAAGGAACTGGCAGACGTGATTTCAGAACCACTGAACTATATCTTTCAAAGATCCTGGAGCACAGGGGAGCTGCCAGAGGACTGGAAAAGAGCTGATGTAGTTCCCATCTTCAAAAAAGGAAAAAAAACAGATCCAGGAAACTACAGACCTATCAGCCTGACCTCAATACCGGGGAAGATTCTGGAAAAGATAATCAAGCAACGAATCAGTGAACACCTAGAAGCAAACAAAGTAATAACCAAAAGCCAACATGGGTTTGTCAAAAACAGATCATGCCAGACTAATCTTATCGCATTCTTTGACAAAATGACAAAATTAGTAGACCAGAGGAATGCTGTCGATATAATTTACTTGGACTTCAGTAAAGCATTTGATAAAGTAGACCATAACCTACTACTAGATAAAGTAGAAAAATGTGGGTTAGACAGCACCACCACCAGATAGATTCATACCTGGCTGACCAACCGCACTCAACGTGTAGTCCTCAACGGAACTACATCCACATGGAGGGAAGTATGCAGTGGAGTACCCCAAGGCTCTGTTTTAGGCCCAGTACTCTTCAACATCTTCATCAATGACTTGGATGAGGGGATAGATGGGGAACTCATCAGATTTGCAGATGATACCAATTATCATTGGCAGGAATAGCCAACAATCCAGATGATAAGCTTAAAATACAGAAGGGTCTTGACAGATTGGAACATTGGGCCCTATCTAATAAAATGTAATTTAATAATGAAAAAGTAAGGCTCTACATTTAGGCAAGAAAAACAAAGTGCATACATATAGTACAGGTGATACCTGGTTCAATAGTAGTAGCTGTGAGAGGGATCCTGGAGTCCTAGTGGACAATCATTTAAATATGAGCCAGCAGTGTGCAGCAGCTGCTAAAAAAGCCAACACAGTTCTGGGCTGCATAAACAGAGGGATAGAATCAAGATCACATGAAGTGTTAGTGCCACTTTATAATGCCTTGGTAAGGCCACACTTGGAATATTGCATCCAGTTTTGGTCGCCACGATGTAAAAAAGATGTTGAGACTCTAGAAAGAGTGCAGAGAAGAGCAACAAAGATGATTAGGGGACTGGAGGCTAAAACATATGAAGAATGGTTGCAGGAACTGGGTATGTCTAGTTTAATAAAAAGAAGGACTAGGGGAGACATGATAGCTGTGTTCCAATATCTCAGGGGTTGCCACAAAGAAGAGGGAGTCGGGCTGTTCTCCAAAGCACCTGAGGGTAGAACAAGAAGCAATGGGTGGAAACTGATCAAAGAAAGAAGCAACTTAGAACTAAGGAGAAATTTCCTGACAGTTAGAACAATTAATAAGTGGAACGACTTGCCTGCAGAAGTTGTGAATGCTCCAACACTGGAAATTTTTAAGAAAATGTTGGATAAGCATCTGACTGAGATGGTGTAGAGTTTCCTGCCTGAGTTGGACTAGAAGGCCTCCAAGGTCCCTTCCAACTCTGTTGTTATATATTATATATATATTATATATATTATATATATTATAATAATAAACATCATCTTTCAATATATATTTCCACTTTTTCAAAAGACTGTTCCCTAAGATATTCCACAACCAGATTCTGCGATCAACTGGACAGCGTTTATGTTCATCTGTTTTGAAAGACTTGCTAAATACTTCCTCTCCTTTCCTATTCTTGATAACCAATGTTATCAAAAGCATTCGAAGAAAGAATTAATACTAATAATTCTCTCAAAACCTGTCTTTTCTTCTGCGGCTTCCTCTGCACTTCAGGAATTCTTATCAGAGAAAAGTCTTTGCTATTTCTTCAATATTTCCCTCATGCATTCAACAACCATTTTTGAAATGGTAGCTTTATCAAATAGCTTTCTTTATCAAGAAAAAAAAATTACACCTATTTCAACCCTGTGAAAAAAATGTCTTTGACAAATAACAATCAACAGAGCAAATAGATATTTTTCAAGGCAAAATTAATTTATAATATTGAATACATTCAGGAAGTTATTCAAGAGAATTGAAAAGAACTGCAAAAAAATGCAGGACTAAAATGGAAGAAGCATTTCTCATTTGGACTCAGCAATAGTGTTACTTCCATTCTATCCATCCAGTGGTGGGCTGCTGTTGGTTGTAACAACCGGTTCTCCAGGAACCGAAAATGTGAGTGACGGTCAAAAAACTGGCGATTATATAGGATGTAATAGCGCCAGGGTGGGCGGGCGGGGCCAGCCACTGGTCAGAACTACCGGTTTGCCTGAACCGGTCCGAACCGCCAGCAGCCCACGACTGGATCTGTATGATAATCATGCTTCCCTCTGAGTCTAGTAATATATCTGAGAACCAATTCATCCCTGTATTTTCATGGTTAAGAAGGGCCCTGTGAATCGGGCCATAAACCAACATAGCCCAACATTCCGGGTCAGGCAGGGGCCATTTGGGAAGTTTGCAAGCCTTGACTGGAGGGCATCATTCCAGCTAAACGCAGGGAAAGTCAGGCCTGACAGAAGGAAATGCTTTTTCACCCAGCACATAATTAAACTGTGGAATTTGCTGCCAGCAGTTTGTCGGTTTTTACAGCAGCTCTACACTGGCTTGACATTTTCATCAAGCTGTCCACTGTGACTTCGTAGTTGCATTTTGGGTCAGTCACTACTAGCCTAGATCCTTTTTTTCCCCTCTTCAATGCTCAGCCCTAACCTTTACATAGAAGTTTAAAAAGCACCAGTGGGGGATCTTTCTCCACTGTGAAAATTGCCCCTTTATTTCTACTAAATTCTGCTTTTAAACTACTTGTCCATCCGTGAAAGCATCTCTCTTCTGGTCCCATGGCAACTGAATTTTTTTCAGGAGTCTTTGGTGAGAGACTTTATCAAGGACTTTTTCAAAATCCAACAATACAATATATATTGGTCATCCTTCCCTATGTGTTCTTAAAAACCTTTTAAAAAAAACTCCAGTAGTTTAGTGAGACAATGTTAGGGAGACAAAGTTAGTGAGATCAATCAATCAGAATGGAGCTGGAAAGAACCTTGGAGGTCTTCTAGTCCAACCCCCTGCTCAAGCAGGAGGTCCTATACAATTTCAGACAAGTGGCTGTCAAGTCTCTTCTTAAAAACTTCCAGTGATGGAGCACCCACAACTTCTGAAGGCAAGCTGTTCCACTGGTTAATTGTCCTCGCTGTTTGGAAGTTTCTCCTTAATTCCAGGTTGCTTCTCTCCTTGATTTGTTTCCATCCATTGTTTTCTTGTCTTGCCTTCTGGTGCTTTGGAAAATAAATTGACACCCCTCTTCTTTGTGTTGGCCCCTTAGCTATCATGCCACCCCAGTTCTTCTTTTCATTAAACTAGATATACCCAATTCCTGCAGCTGTTCTTCATATGTTTATAAGATAAAGTTAATGAGACAAAGACTTACCTGTATAGAAGCTGTGATAGTTACTTGTTACCAAAGCTTGTTTTTCCTATGCTTGTTCATTTCTTTTTCCTTCATAATGTTTTCTGCAGCAAATGTGGAGCTAACTGGATTTTTTTTCTTTATCACTGCTTGAGTTTTTTAAACAACCAGAGTCACATTCGATAATTCTCGATCCCAGAAGCAACTGCTGATGTTCAAGAGAAGACGTATATTTTCATGAAAGGAATTGCTCAAGTATTTTCTACAATTTTCTCAAGCCTCACCTTACTCCAATAGCAGAAGAGCAACTGCAAAGAAAAAACTTCATGTTGTCTTCCTATTTTTGAGCTTACTGGTATGTTGCTACAGTAAGATCACAACTGCTAATTTCCATGGTTGGCTATTATCTTATATTATAATTAATGTCTCTTCTGTGATTACTGCTTTAGCTATTGTATTGCTTGCTGGTGGGAATAGAATGGCTTTCTAGCTTGGATTACAATTCAAACCAGATCTATCTTATGCTTATTTCATTTTGGAAGTGAGCATCACAAATTTTTTAAATTTCAAGTTTATTTTTCAAAAGCTCAGCAAAATCCCAATTTCATTATTGCAGCATATGAGGCTAGAGAATCATTGCCTATTGGCTTATAAATGAGTGGCCATCATTGGCCAACAGTTGCTGCTATATAAGTAGCAGCTGTGAGTGAAGTTGGTTTGTTCGGGAATATTGCCCTATTTTTACTCGCTGTTAGTTTGTTGTTAATAAAGGATTATTGCTAACCGTCAAGCCTCCATTCCCTTCTTCATTCTTTGAATGAAGCAATTATAATCATTTTTCGATAACAAGTAGACACACCTAAAATGTCCACTTCCATTTTTTGTGTGTGGGGGGGTGGGGCTTGGTATTCTTCATACAATTGATTTTGATAGCTTTAACAATGCCTAGAATTCACTTGCTCCTTGATATAAGTGAAATGTCATAATGTACCAGAAACTATAGTAGGGTAGGGAACATGCAGTCGTCCAAATATTGCTGAAATACAATTCTCAGTTATCGGTAGGAACTGATGGGAGTTGTAGTTCAGCAACATCAGGAGGACTACCATTTTCCTATTCCTTGATTATAACATTATCCTAAAGTGCTGGGATGCCAGGCACAGTAGACAGGTTGTTTGGGTTGGTGAGCTGCAAGGTATTGAAGACTGACATATATATACACCTTAAAAAGTATGCATTCTATAGAGGACTTTCACAGAGACTTTAGAATTTTGTTAACAAATTATAATTTATAATGTGACAGCCTGCAGAGCATATCACGTATATAATTTAAGCATAAATTGTTTATCTTTCAGTTTGGGGTTTTGTCTCTTACTCAAGAAAAGTTTTGTACCTTGTCTTTAAAAAATCAAAGTCTCAAACAATCTCAGTTTCTTATCTTCTTATTTATTGTTAGAGCAGGTATCACCCATTCAGCATGGAATTGCAGGGCCATTTTGGCCATTTTACATCTTCAACCCCTAATATGATGAGTAATGGAGAACCCCTATTTTAATCCTGGGGAATGAATCATGTTCTCTAAAGGGAATTTAGTCCCTTTCAATAATTTATAGACCCAGCTCCTTCTTCAAGTTGCCTCTTGTCTAACTAAGCATCTACTCAATTTCCTTTCAGCATGTCTTGTGCATTATGGTAGATCTAAGTCTGCTATAATAAGTCTTTTGTGGGAGAGTATGGATGTCTGATGATCCATACAGGAGGGTCATTCAACAGACAGATACCACCTGCACATTCCTGGCTGCCGTGGGAAGTTGGAATGCCTATGATTTATGTACCTTTCAGCTAACCTGTCCTCCTCTTGTGTTCCTGTATAAAGATGTGAATCACATCTCTCTCTCTCTCTCTCTCTCTCTCTCTCTCTCTCTCTCTCTCTCTCTCTCTCTCTCTCTCTCACTATCTATCATGTCTGTCTATCTGTCCATCTACCCCTCTATCTATCTACTGGCTACCTGGCTACCTGGCTATATAGCGACTGTATCTATATCCATGCATCCTTCCTTCACTCCCTCCTCTCGCCAACTGCTTTTAATTTTCCTCTAAATATTCTGATGAGACCTCCTTTCTTTTTGTTCTTGCTATGTTTTCTTTTCTTCTTCCACATCTTCAGTTTGGGGATAATGAAGTCACTCTTTTTATTTCCTTTCTCAGTTATAATGACAGGTCATGCTATGGAACTTTCTTATCATTTTGTGTAGCTTGGAATCAAAGGGAACCTTGTCCAGATGTTATTGAATTGTAACTCCCATCAGCCTCAGCCATGCTTTGCTTTGGATCCTTTTTTTCCCCCAGTTTCAGAGCTCGTACTTAAAAGGTCTTGACTAAGTCATTTTTCATAGCAACACCTTAGTTTTGATCATGCACTTGTGCTGTTTGCAAATCATGTATGATATCTATTTTATACCTGTGATCTGAACTGTTTGTAAAGTCCTTTGCAACAATTGTACTAAAAGTAACCTGATTATTATGCCTCGGGCCATATCAAATCATCCAAGGCTATAACACTGCCTACTGACTTCCCTTTCTCTTTGAGAATCTTAACTCTTGACTGGATTAAAATTCGAAGGTTTGCCTGCTGATGTCATTAATTCACCACATTTATATATTAAAGTAGCATTAAATAGTATGTATTATTCAAGCATTCCCTTAAAGCAATCATTAAATCAGATAGCCCTTCCTTCAAAGTAGCATAATTAAGCTGATTATCACAGGAGGATGTGACACACGCACACATATTGCACCCTGCATCATCAACCAGTTCATAGCACTATGGAAGAATGATCCGAGGAGAATATGTGTGGCACTTATGGTTGCTGAGCATCAGGATGAGTATTTGGTATAATATCTGCCTTCACACTTGAAGAAGCTGCCAGCTGGCACAGTCTGCGAGGAGTCTGTTGCTCATTCTGTCACAGCTTCTGCAGTCTGCCACCTTATTTCTTGTAATCAGGCTTTCAACAATAGCTTTCCAGGCCAATCATCTCCCCCTTTTTTAATTTAAAAAGTTGTGGGAAAGGACTGTAGTATCTGGCCTGTGGCTAGATGGCAGCAAAGAACTATAGTTTTATGCAACTCTTTGCTGCCACCTAATGGTCACTTGAGGTTTTGCAGATGAGATATGGCCATTGTACCATGGAGAAGCTGACTATAGCTTATTTGGTTATAAGCATAGTTGTAACTCTTAAAAGTGGGTAATTGTCTGAAAGTGCTAGATTAAATTTATGATACAATGGGAGACTGGAATAATATTTTCTATTTTCAGCCTATAGACCATGCTATTTATTTATTTATTAAATTTATACGCCTCCCATCTCACTGTTGTAGATAAATATGTTAGGTCCAACACTTCTAAAATTCTATAACATTGGCCTTGATGGTCCAGAATTCTGGAGGTGCAAACAAATACAGGACTGGACAACAGTGTCTACTTCAGTGGCAGAATTCATGCCTTATTGCTAAAAGCCACAAATTCAGTATCTGAGACTACTTTTTTAATAACATCATATAGCAGGTGATGTAAAAAACAGTTTTAGGAAAACTTGGAGACCTGCTGGCAGTAGGATAAGGCTTTAGTCAGATGGCTAGAAGATTTAATTTAAACTATATCTTAGACATAATATGTTTATAAGAATTAGTCTTTGAGAAGGTATATGAGTTGCTCTTTATTGATTCTAATCAAAATTTCACTTAAGGATGTTTGTGTACAAATGATAACAATAGGACTAGACTTACATACCACTTCACAGTGCTTTGTAGCCCTCTCTAAGCAGTTTACAGAGTCAGCGTATTGTCCCCGATAATCTGGGCCCTCATTTTACCGACCTCGGAAGGATGGTCACCTTAACTGGTGAGACTCGACCTACCAAGTTGCTGGAAGTTGGCAGTGGGCAGAATTAGCCTACAGTAGTGCATTCTAACCACTGTACCACCCTGGCTCTTAGATGGGACTTTGAAAAAAACAAAAAGAGCAGCCATATTTATCTTTAAATGTTCCATCCATAGAGTGAGGTGGCACTTGGTGGTGACGAAGGTAAAATGCAAAGGGCCAAAATGCAGATACAGCATATGCCTTGCTTCTGCTTGCTGCTTTCTGCCAACTCTGGTCCCATTCAAAGATCAGGTGACAGAGAAGGGGGGGAGGAGGTCATGATTTGTTGCTTGGGAAGTGGTTTGCCATTGCCTGCTGCTTAGGGCTGAGAGAGAATGACTGGTTCAAGGTCACTCCACTGGCTTTATGCCTCAAGGCAGGTGTAGAACTCAGAAACTTTTAGTTTCTAACCTGGTTCTTCAACCACTACAGGTACAGTAGTTTTTGACTTACAACCTTTTGTTTAACCTTTCGTTTAACAATGGTTCAAAATTATGGCGGCACTAGAGAAGTAACCCGTGAGTAATCCTCACACTTATGACTATTGCAACATCCCTGTGATCAAAATTTGGGTGCTTGGCAACCGGCATGTATTTATGATCATTGCAGCATACCGGGGGAGGGTGTGTGTCACCTGGCCGTCCCAGCTGACTTTTGACAAGCCAAAATCAATGGGGGAAGCTAGATTCACTTCACACCAGCATGATTCATTTAAACGACTGTGGCAAAATAGGTGCTGAAATTGAGCGTGGCTCCCTTAATGACCACACTGCTTAAGAATGGATTCCGGTCACAATTATGGCTGTAAGTCAAAGAGCAGTTTCCAGGATTCTTTAGACATGCAAATATATGTCATTTCCACCTGTTAGGAGAGGCTAATGAATATTCATTTGCAGTCTTGCTATGTTTGGCTGTCAGAGACCGCCCCTCCCCCACAGGGATTTCTTAATTTTATTCTTTCCCCACAATCTTGAGCAAGGATAGCTGGAGGGGAGACTGCTGATTCCTCAGCAAATGATGGGCAGCCTGCAGTATTATTGTCCAACATCTGCATTTTCTTCCTTAGCAGAATCATGGTCCATTTCCTCTCTTACAGCCCCCAAATGCTACACAAATGGACAGATTTTTTTCTTTTCCCATGGGTGGTAGATTACGAGAAAAGAAGAGTGCATTAAACCACAGCAAGACTTAAGAAACTAAGAATTATCATTCTAATAATCCTTAACTGTCCCAGAATTTTTTTTTAAAATGGTTATTCTCTTTACTTCAGTGATATGGCATCTCTGGCTAAGCTCGCTGTGGCTGTTGGTGCCACAAAAGAACCCCCCCCCCAATCAGTGGTGAAATCCATTTTTTTAACTACTGGTTCTGTAGGTTGGTGGGCGTGGCTTGGTGGGCGTGGCAAGGGAAGGATATTGCAAAATCTCCATTCCCACTCTGGTGCCAGCCAGAGGTGATATTTGCCGGTTCTCCAAACTACTCAAATTTTCCGCTGCTGGTTCTCCAGAACCTCCTGGATTTCACCCCTGCCCCAAATATGCTTCTATTCCTCCACTAATGGGATGATTCTGAACGGAACTAAAATACAGGGATATTTCCTTTGGAAAAATAAAACACTGGATCTTTTGGGGGGACGTTAGGACAAACTGTGGCTTCATTTCTTACAGATGGCCCTTGACTTACAACCATTTGTTTAGTGACTGTTTGAAGTTGCAACAGCATTGAAAAAAAAGTTGACAGTTTCTCAAACTCACAACCGTTGGACATCCTCATGGTCATGTGATCAAAACTCGGGCGCTTGGCAACTGGCATGTACTTAAGACAGTTGCACCGTCCTGGGGTCAGGGGATCACCATTTGTAGCCTTCCCAGCTGGCTTCTGCAAAGTCAATGGGGAAGCCAGATTCACTTAAAATAACTGCATGATCCACTTAACGACTGGAGTGATTCTTTTCACAACTGTGGGGGGAAAAGGTTGTAAAATGGAGTAAAATTCACTTAACAACTGCCTTCCTTAGCAAGGGAAATTTGTGATTTTAAGTTGAGGACTACTTGTACAGGTAATCCTTGATTTACAATGGGTCACTTAGCATACTTACAACCTGGTTCCAATGGCTGGTCCTGCTCCCCCCCCATGGTCATGTGACCACATGTCAGGATCTCAGCAACCTGCCTGGTGGCCCAGTGGTTAGAATGCAGTATTACAGGCAAACTCTGCCCACTGCCATCAGTTCGAGTCTCACCGGCTCAAGATTGACTCAGCCTTCCATCCATCCAAGGTCGTTAAAATGAGGACCCAAATTGTTGGGAGGCAATAGGCTGACTCTGTAAACCGCTCAGAGAGGGCTGTAAAGCACTGTCAAGCATCTAAGTCTAAGTGCTATTGCTATTGCGTGTATTTATGGCCATTTGCAGCATTGCATGATCATGTGACCATATTTTATGCTGTAAACCAGTTTTACTTCTGGTTATCAGCAAAAACAGCCAATAGCAAACATTTGATTCACTTTACGGCTGCAGTGGTTACTTTATAATCATGGTGTTAACTTAATGATCACCACAAAAAAGGCCATCAAAACAAGTCTGGTCAGATGTTGACCTGCTTTAAGACAGTCACAACTTATGACCATAATGAACCGGTAGTCTTTGACTTATGACATAGTCATAAATCAAGGGCTACCTGTACGGGCAGGCCTCATTTAGCAACTGCCTCATTTAGTAAGTGTTCATAGTTTACAACAGTGATGAAAAAGTAACTTCTTGATTGTATTTTTAACCTTTGCAGCTTTGTAAAGCAAAGGCAAGCTGAAGTAAGATCACAAGCACCATCTCAGTTTCACTTAGCGACCACTTTGCTTAACAACCAAATTGCTGCTCCCAACAGTGGTTGCTAAATGAAGACTACCTGTATAGAGGCTTAAAATATATATAATGTGAGCAAAAGGTACCCAAGATGCAAAGATAATTGATTTTTGTATATAAGATGCCTAAAAACTGAGGTGAGTACAGATGTTTGCTAGGCCTTTTGTGTGAATGATAATGTGAAATACATAGCATTACTCACAAGTTGTGAGCTAACATTTTCAGTGATGCCTCCCCAAGTGATTATTGTTGTGTCCGCCCCCCTTGTGTTTTTATTTTCTCCTCCCGTGATGTTACTTTCAGTGATAGTCCCTACATTTATCTTTAGCTATATTTTTGATATGACTGCATGTTGTCTTCCCAACTGCTGTTTAGGTGGAGAATCACCCATTTCTAGGAATTAAATAAATCATTAATTTCCTATCTCTGGATTTGAGAAAATGATCTAATACAGGCGTATACATTTGCTTAATAATTAAAAAAAAATAGGAAAGGATAGGTGGACAAAGCAGCCTAAATATGAAACTCAGCTTGCCCTACTTTCTGAATTTCATTTGTTTTTCTGAATAAATACATTTTTATTTTACATAAGAAACTGAGTCTAGAGCAGTGGTGAAATCCATTTTTTTTTACTACCGGTTCTATGGGCGTGGCTTAGTGTGCGTGGTATGGCTTGGTGGGCGTGGCTTGGTGGGCATGGCAAGGGAAGGATAATCTCCATTCCCACCCCACTCCAGTGGAAGGATATACTGCAAAATCCCCATTCCCTTCCCACTCCTGGGGGAAGGATATTGCAAAATCTCCATTCCCACCGCACTCTGGGGCCAGCCAGAGGTAGTATTTGCTGGTTCTCCGAACTGCTCAAAATTTCCGCTACCGGTTCTCCAGAACCTGTCAGAACCTGCTGGATTTCACCCCTGGTGTAGAGCATTTAAATTACATTGCTTCCTCTTACTTTGAAAGGGTTTTCCTTAATGGCTTTACTAAATGCTAGGGCCTCAGGATATGAACTCATAACATGGTAGTAAATAAATGCTAATAAAGAAAACTTTGCTCTTTGTTATTCTCAAGCAGTTGTCTGGGTTTTTGCCGGCCACATCTACTAACCTTCACCTCTTGCTCTGATATTTTTAATGTGTTTTGTGTTATTGTTGTAAATTCTCATGAGCCTTTTCCGAAAGCCTGTTTGTGGGTTGAAGAGTGGGAGTTGAATGCTCAAAACAAATAACTGTTCAGTAAACATAACATCTTGGGAGATGTATGTGATTGCTAGCTGAAGGTAAGCTGCGCCCTATGTTTCCTTAAGTCTAGTAAGCCACATGTGCCCCAATCCAACAAAGAACTATACAAAAGCAGCAGCAGATTTCTTTGTGTATGCGCGCATATTTAGCGGGATGGGGAATTGTATCCACAGGCAGGTGCTGCACACATAATTATGGCCCTGCCTGCCTTATGCCAGATCAGGCTGTGCCTGAATTCAAGCATAAGGCTAAGCTATTATATGGTTTGCTTTGTTCTGGATTAGTGTGATTGGTGGGTTCTCAGCTATTAAGGTTTTGGCAGTCATCTTTATGGATTACTACTATGTAGGAACTAATCTGAAAGCCCACAGACAAAATATGATTTAGTATAATGTGTGAATGCAAGTCCTTCTAACCCAGAAGACTTACTCTTAATTGATAGCAGCTCTTCAGGATCCAGCCACTGGCTGCTTCTGAGTCATCAGCTAAAATCCACAACTCTTTAAAACAGAACAAGTAGCCACAGTTTCAGTCCAAGGGCTGCATGTAAATCTGGGGAGGGACAGCTGTAGATACCCTTCAAGGAACATACTTGCATGTACACACATACACAAAGGTGCACACTCACATATACACACCAGAGTGGACATGCTGAGACTCTTCAGTTTCTCCTGCAGTTTCTTCGTGGTTTATCCCTCCTACAGTTCCTCCTGATTTCTTTGCTTTTGTACAAGATCATCAACTTCTCTTGTTATAGACGGAGAACCGATGTACTTGCTTCAGGTCTGAGAAAACTGAGGTAAAAAAAAAAGGATGGTTCTCCCAAACCTGGTGTTAGAGCCATTTTTAGAACAGAAGCAGAATAACAAATCTTCTGTTCGTGGTATCATATCAACATCATGGAGCATCACAGAAATGTGGCTGCTTTCAGGAAATTGACAGCACCAGTGACAACAGAGGTGGCAAGTCAGAAAAGATAGGCTAATGAGGGCATGTTCTGTCCCCCTCAACCACAACCCAAAAGATACGCAAGCTGACTGTATTTGCCAGCAATTTATTCCTACTACAGATATCAGTTCTGGCAACGAACCTGCGATTGCCTGCCAAGTCCTCCTATCTCTTCAGTGCAACTGCAGTCTGTTGCTGGAGCAATCCAGAGTTCAGAAATAAACAGAAATCCCAAAAGCCAATTCCTTAGTCTTGCAATAAAGCAGCCAAAGTTTCCAAAAGTCAGTTTTTGTCCGTCACAAAGCCCAATGGCAGCTCCACCCACTTTTATACCCTGTGGGGTGTGGCTTTGTGACTCAGCATCTCTGGGCCGGCCCCTACCTTTCCTTTGCTGCGCACATTTCCCTCGGTGTCACTGCCTTGCATCTAGCCAAGATTGATCCTCCTCAGCTGGCTCTTGGGGCATTGCCAGGGAAAAGGAGGGGTCAGGGGAAAGAGGCCATGTCAGCTCCTCTTCCTCCACCTGGTCTGCCTCTGGAATCTGGAGCGGAGCCAGAGAGGAAGGTCCTGCAGAGGGAAGCCCTGTCGGCTCTTCCCCCTCACTCCCCGAGTCACTCTCTGCCAGGAGGCCAGGTTCGGGGCCCGCAGACACAACAGGGCAGGTGGCAACCTTACAAGGTAGACCAGAGTAAGGAACCAATATCATGTAGGCCAGGACTACTTTTATTGTAATAATTATAGTAACAAAATATTGCAAGTCTGAATGTGCTTCCGTCTCCTTCCCTTTACTTTAATGAGAACTACTTTAATGAGAACTTGTCTGAGATAACTCAGACAATAACTCAGGTTATTTTCTTGGCCTGGCCTCAGACCCTTCTTATCTGGCTGTTGCCTTGGTGATGGCTCTTCTTCCTGTCCTCCAATACCTGTCTTTATGCCTTCTATATCAGGAGACTATTTATTTTATTCATTTAAATAATTTCTATAGCTGTTCATCTCACAATAGTGATTTTAGACGGTGTGCAAAGATTAAAACTCAACAATGAAAACTATAACCCATGCTTCTTGAGGTACATAATACCTTCCAATTATGAGCTGTGGTGGCACAGTGGTTAGAATGCAGTATTGCAGGCTACTTCAGTTGCCTGCCGGCTGCCTGCAGTCTGCCAATTTGATTCTGACCGGCTCAAGATTGATTCAGCCTTCCATCCTTCCGAGGTTGGTACAGTGAGGACCCAGAGTGTTGAGGGCAATAGGCTGACTCTGTAAACTGCTTAGAGAGGGCTATAAAGCACTGTGAAACGGTACATAAGTCTAAGTGCTATTGCTATAAAAATGCATTGACAATAAGGGTAGCTTAACCTCCTTATCGATGCACCTGAGGAAATTGCCAAATGTTTAGAGTCTTATGAAAGGCTAATAGGATCAAGGCCATCTGGATCTCCAGGGGGGAATCTGTTCCACAAGACAGGAATTGCCACAGAGAAGGCATGGTTCCTGAGTCCAAAGAGATGACATGGTTTAATAGAAACAACCCAGAGCATGCACTCTTTGCTAGATCTGAGCAGATGCAGACAGTGGGCAGAGGTGGGCAAATATGGCCCCTTTACAACTTGTGGAGTTCAACTCCCAGAATTCCTGAGCCAGACATGCCTATCTTTATACTACAGGCTCTGAAATTTAAATGAGAATAAAATCCACTGATTGGTAGTTCAGAGGACTTTATTTAGCTTGCTCCTAAGCCCCATCAAACAGCTGATCCTTAAAACTTCAGCATTTTAAAAAGGGCTGCATCCAATCCTGGTTACTTCTGGATCACAGGTTTCTATAATGTGGTGGATTATAATGACTTGATGATGCTTGAGATAGTTTGGTTTGGTATTCCCTTGGAATAGCTGGAGGGATTCATGATGTATATGCTATTCAAAAATGAGGCATATGATCCTTCTAATTTAAGATGCAGGTCATCTCCTGTAGATTACCTCTTGAATACCACCATATGAAATGTGCAACTCATAAATGCAAACCAGTTTTCAAGCACCTGAATTTTTGATCACATGATCATGGGGATAAAGCAATGGTCATTAAGTGTGAAAACTGGTCATAAGTCACTTTTTTCTGTACCATTGTAACTTTGAATGGTCACTAAACAAATGATTGTTAAGTCGAAGACTACCTGTACAAGAAATCTGGAGCAGTAAAAGGACTATAATTATCCTCTGGGTTTCTTAGTCCACCCTCAACTGGCCCTGTGCTGGGAGTCTTTCATAAGCCAATGATTTATAAACTAATAGACACCAAAGCTTGAATACATTTCAGATAACATTAATCACTGAATATTTTCCATGATTATTTCTTTCTGCATCTTTTTTCTTTACCATTTTTTAAAATAAAATATCCTTATTTTATTTAAAACAATGGAATTGCATCATAGTCATATGCACTTTTTAAAAACAAAAAATCTTGATAGATACCTCATTACGTAGTCTATGTTATTTCAGTAATAAAATATCTTGCTTGTGAGGTGTGTTGTTTTGTTTGAAGAGCTTGGCTGGAAATATTAAACATTTTGCCTGGGCAGATGGACAATGTGGCCATTTTAAAAATGGCAACACATATATGAATTTAATTAGAAAGTGATTTGACAGGCACTTTCTCCATGATTTATACTTTTTTTTCTGGAAAAAATATCAAGAGCAGTTATTGAATTGAAAAATAATATTTCCAGTTATGTAGGTGGTCATTGGCTGCCTTGGTTGATGACGTTTTTTTACTAGGATTTTTCCCCCAAAAAAATGTATAGTGACATGTCACATGACCTTATGAAATCTTTAACAAGATACTTAAGACAGAAGAGGAACTGTTGCACTCCTTACCATGCCTTTCATTTTCATTTTTTCTTTGCACAAAGGCATTTCTCTGAAAGCATACTAACTTTTCTGCAGCTAGTTTCAATAGCATCATTTGTACATTTGCAGTGTTTATTTTTTCAATGTTTCTGTCCTGCTTATCCTTTCAAAAAAAATATCCAGGACTGTAAAACAATCTTACAGAACATTAATGCAACCTAATATTCAGAACATGTACACATTTAATTGAAATAAAAGTAAGAAACAGAAACAGCATAATAAACTCAGGGTGTGGTGGAAAGTAGTCTGGATTCCCAGGAGGGAGGGCTGCATTCACTGGTGGGATTCAAGTAATTTAACAACCGGTTCTTTGCCCTAATGATTTCTTCCAACAACCAGTTTGCCAAACTGCTCAGAAAGTTAACAACCGGTTCTCCCGAAGTGGTGCGAACTGGCTGAATCCCACCACTGGCTGCATTCCAGAGGAGTAAGAGATTGCAAAATTTAGACCATTTGGATGGAAGGAAGAGAGTCAAGACAGCTCCTCCTTAGGAGTTCTCAGAGTATATCCTTAATAATGCAAGTAGTGTGCTTTAGTTTGTCAAGTTTTCAGCCTATAGGTGAAGAACAATAAAGGAAACTGCTTAGAAGAAACTCAGTATGTTTTTCTTGGGTTTTGGAGTTTGACACTGAGGCACAAAACACAAACAATTATTTTTTTATTTAAAAGATTGCTAGTCCTGACAATTTTATGGTAGACAATCCATAAATAAAAGTTTGCAGACATGAAAGGCAAATATTAACTTCCATATATAGTAATAAACATTATGATATGAGTATGATTAAAGGACAAAAGGCATAATTCACTATTAACACTAACTTCCAAGTGTAAGAGTTAAAAAAAATAATCAAAGTTCTCAACAGGTGCTAAAAATCAGAGAATAACACTGCCTGCCTGGTGTCCAGAGGAAAGGCATTCCCACAATCAAGAACTTTCTTCTCTGAATCTGAAGTACAATCTAATTACACTTTTGTTGTGGTCAGATCACTCTCTGGTCAGCTTCTGAATAGTTGGCCAAAGTGAACATGTCATCGATTATAAAAGGATCTAGATCAAGTGTGTATCTGTATCCTTTCCTATCCAGGTTCAGATTTGGGTATGGGATCAAAAGCGCATTGGTTGCCTTTGTGAATAAATTTCATCAGGACATGGATGGAGAGATTTCTCAATGGTGCTCATTGCCATCAGATATGATAACCACTTAGGCCACTCATAAAGTTTGGAGTTTGGGAATCACCATTTTACGATGGCTCCACTCCTACCTAAGAGAGCAGTTCAAACTGGTAGTCATTAAGAAAAAGTGGTTTACATCATACTTGTTTCTTTGTGAGGGTTTGGTTCTATCTACTGTGCTGTTGAAGAACTATATGTACCGTATCTGCTGGGAGAGATTTTCTGTCGATTTGGGGTGAGATGTCAATTGTATGCTGATTATGAACACATTATACAGGATATAGGGCAGACTTCTGCTGTTGTTGAGGTCTTTATGTCTGGATCCTGCTTAAGCTCAATAATGAAAGTTCATTTCTAGCTCTATGCTCTAGTCAGAGTTATACTTCCCCTAAAAGTACAGGTGTATAATTTGGGAGTATTCATGAACTCAGGGCTTCAGCTCAAGCAGCTGATGGAGGACATGACCAAGGGAGCTTTTACCCAATTAGGTAGGTATATCAAATACAGTCCTTTTAAGTCCATGAAGCCCTGGGAATTGTAATTCATGGCCTTATCACAAGACAATTAAACTCTGGAATGCTTGATCCCATTTTGAAGACAATGTCATGGTTCTGAGTAATGCTCCCAATCAATTCAAAACTCTGAGGCCTTTGCTTCCTCCTGTTTATTGGAGACATCATATTGGCACGGTCAGGTGTAAAACCAACACTGAGTAATTCCCACGTTTTTGGTATAATTAAATAATAGATACTGTCCACCCCCCTTGTGTCACAGGTCACGTTAGCCAACTTGTGATGAACTTCTCAGCAATCCCTCCTGCCGTTGCTAGGGCACATTGATCTGGCCTTGGTTCTCAAGAGCCATATCGTTGTTATGTCTGGCACATTGGACGAAAACATTTTACATTCCATAAGCCTGCCTCCCTCCCCCCATAAGTATCTCAACTAAGAAATGAGCCAAGAAAATATGGCTTCAGCTAGAATTTTTTCGACAGTTGACAGACAACTTGAAAGCTGCAGTTGCTTTAGAAAGTGCTGACCTAGCTGCTGATGTTGACATTAACCTATAAAGCCTATGTTAACTTTGGGATGTCTGCTCCAGATGGAATTTGTAGTCATACCAGGAGAAGATCCTCCCCTCAGACAAGGTACTTTACAAATTGCAGAAAAAACAATTGCTACCAACCTGCCTTCCATTGAGGATCTGTGTACTGCATGAGTCAAAAAGAGGGCTGTGAAAATATTTACAGACCCCTCGCTTCCTGGACATAAACTGTTTCAACTCCTACCCTCAAAATGATGCTATAGAGCACTGCACACCAGAACAACTAGACGCAAGAACAGTTTTCCCCCAAACGCCATCACTCTGCTAAACAAATAATTCCCTCAACACTGTCAAACTATTTACTAAGTCTGCAGTACTATTAATCTTCTCATCATTCCCATCACCCATCTCCTTCCACTTATGACTGTGTGACTGTAACTTTGTTGCTTGTTTCCTTACGATTTATATTGATGTTGTTTCCTGATTGCTTATTTGTACCCTATGACCATCATTAAGTGTTGTACCTATGATTCTTGATGAACGTATCTTTTCTTTTATGTACATTGAGAGTATATGCACCAAGACAAATTCCTTGTGTGTCCAATCACACTTGGCCAATAAAAAATCTATTCTATTCTATTCTATTCTATTCTACTCTACTCTACTCTACTCTACTCTACTCTACTCTACTCTACTCTACTCTACTCTACTCTCTAAAGCCAGCAAAACCCGTAGCAGATCTTCTGAGTGGTCTCCCAGCATAATTTTTTATTTATTTTTATTTATTTATTTTGTCACAACAGTATATATAAGCATGAAAATAACTATATAATATATAAGCATATATATAAGCATAAGTATGTAATAACTATATTAATCGGATATAATGAAAGGAAACAATAGGATAGGAACGGTAGGCACATTTGTGCTCTTATGCATGCCCCTTGCAAACCTCTTAGGAAAGGGGTGAGGTCAATAGTAGACAGTTTTTGGTTAAAGCTTTGGGGATTTTGAGAAGAGACCACAGAGTCAGGTAGTGTGTTCCAAGTATTAATAACTCCGTTACTGAAGTCATATTTTCTGCAATCAAGATTGGAGCGGTTAATATTAAGTTTAAATCTATTGTTTGCTCTTGTATTGTTGTGATTGAAGCTGGAGTAGTCTTTAACAGGAAGGACATTGCAATAGATGATTCTATGAGTTAAACACAGGTCCTGTTGAAGGCAGCGGAGTTCTAAGTTTTCTAAACCCAAGATTTCAAGTCTGGTGGCATAAGGTTTTTTTTTTAATTGAAAATGTTTTACAACAACAATTAAATAAGGTATTTTGTTGTATTCAGAGGAGTGGAGAACTCTTCTTGTAAAATATTTCTGGACTCGTTCAATTGTATTAATGTCAGAGATGTGGTATGGGTTCCAGACAGGCGAGCTGTATTCAAGAATTGGTCTAGCAAATGTTTTATAAGCTCTGGTTAGTCGTGTAGTGTTTCTGGAGAAGAAGCTACGTAAGATTAGGTGTACAACTCTTAAAGCTTTTTTTTGCGATGTAGTTGCAGTGTGCTTTGGCACTTAGATCATTGGATATGAAAACTCCAAGGTCTTTAACAGGGTGGGGGTCATCTGTAAGATAATGTCCATCGAGTTTTTATTTAGTGTTTAGATTCTTTTTTCCAATGTGTAAGACAGAGCATTTGCTGGTTGAGATTTGGAATTGCCAAGTTTTTGATCATTCTGACACAAAGTCACGGTCTTTTTGAAGGGTAGCTGTATTGTTGGTAGTGTTAAATAGTTTGACATCGTCAGCGAAAAGAACACAATTACTTTTAATATAATATAATATAATATAATATAATATAATATAATATAATATAATATAATATAATATAATATAATATAATATAATATAATATAATATAATATAATATAATATAATATAATATAATATAATATAATATAATATAATATAATATAATATAATATAATATAATATAATAATATAATGGATAATAATATATAATGGAATAGTTTACTCTGGGAGGTTCAGCTGGTTGCTAACCTGCTCATCTTTTGCAAAGCTGTCTTGTTTAGACACACATATTTATGCCTTAGGGCTGCTTCAGTATTCTATTATTTTGATTCATAGTTTGAGACCCAATCCCATGCAAACAACAGGTATTACAAAGAATTTGGTTTTGCAGTCCTTAAGTGCTGGCCATTACTTGTTTCTTTTTCCCCTAGTCAGTCTAAATATTTTGTTTTTCAAACATTTAAAATATGCAAATAGACAGGCTTCATAAATGTGAAGAATTTGTGAAGAGAGTACTTTTTGATTCTGTAATGGATGTATTATTGTAATATTGTGTTCTGTATATGAATAGTTTTATTTCTGGTCCCCCTATCTTGACCTAAATACATTTGATTAGCTGATGTGGCCTGGAAATACTTTTTTTTAAAAGAAAAACTAAGTATAAAGAAAAAAAAATATGATTGTTAATTTTATATCAAAGTTTTTTTTTTAATTACAGGTTCCTATAAAGAACAGGATGAAACAATCCCTTTACATGAAATCTTTGGAAAGTGACATTGGCCCATAATTTGCTCAGATCTATTTTTTTTTTTTTTGCTAATATTGGTACAGTCAACCCCGCAATTGACTTTAAATTAAAATGCTTCCTAAGATGAACTTTCCTCGAAGGCTTTTAATTTCCACTTCTCATCTTTGCCCTGATCATGTTAAAACAAGGGCCAGATGGCTGTGCATAGATTTTCTGCAAAAAGGAGTTGTGACTCAAATTTTAATGAGGCATTTTGTTTTGTTTTGCTTTGTTTTGTGCAGTTCCATGTCCCTTTAAACAAAAGACATTTGTGCAGATTTATTTCTGAGGTTTGATAAATAGTAAGAATAATTCTAAATAACCTAAGTGCGTATCACAGAACAGTTGTTTCTGTTTCACAATGTCTGTTCTATGATGAATAAAAAAGTGTTTGGTTATGTATTTAGTGGTCCCTTGGTGTCAAAAGCTCATCCATGCCAAAATAGCTATCCATGTGGAAGAAAAACACATTAGAACCCAATTTTCTTGAAGCCTTGAGAAGCAAGTATTTCTAAGAAACCCTGACTTGAATTTGGCTTTGCATTTAAATCCGAAACTTGAGCCTCGGTCTCCACCAACACCTTTATCAAGGGAATAATGTATAGCAAAGTCAATTTTTCATACACTCACACTCGTATGTGTGTTTCTAATATCAGTGAGTAGTAGTGTAATCAAAGAAATACATTGCACAATTATGCATTCACTTGAATAAATGAAATTCACCAGTTAAACAATTTAGTTGCTTAATCATCTGCCTTTTAATGAGATCTGGGTTACACAGATCCAGATAACTCTTAGATGACATCAAGGAGACCCCAAAGGTAGCATCTCATAGTTCTTTGGATTTTTCCATTCCAGACCAAGAGGCCTGGGTTTAACATATTCTTACATTGAAATATGGAAAGCATATCAAAGTTTAACACAATTTCAGTAGAGCAACCCACCTGAGAAATTAGAGCAAGTGAAATACTTCGTATTTTAATAGGTAAGAATCTGCAGTTCATCTTTTAATCAATTCAAGTTAAATAAAAGTAATCCTACTGATTTATTGGTCACTTTTACTCCTCTAGGTGTGATACTATTTCAGATAAGGTATGTCTGAAAAATGAGAAAATAGATATATAACTCAATGGAATGATCTAGAGCAGGGGTCCCCAACTCCTGGCCCACAGCCCACTACCGGACCATGGCCTATTTGGAACCAGTCCCCCTGAGTGGCGAACTGGCACACTCACGCACATCTCAACTTGCATGAATGGCGGGCCAGCATTCATATATACTCACGTGAAGCTCAACTTGCACAACTTAAGCTGTGCACGCATGTGCATACGCTCTGGCCAGCCACTCATGCAAGTTGAGCTGCATGCGTGGCACAGTTTCTCTCTCCCTCCCATTCAGGCTGCCAAGCCACAAAAATTGGGGACTGTTGATCTAGAGATTCCCAGGGTTTAGTTCTGAAGATTTCTCTAATACTTGGAACATTGTATTCTATCAATAACCATAACATTTGGCTGATTGTTCAGCCAACCGTAATGATAATAATAAAGAAACAAAAGACTGGTTCCTAATTGACAGATAATTTTGGAAAACTACAAGAGAAGGAAGACCAATCTGAATGTAGCTTGGATTGATTAGAAGAAGGCATTTGATACCCTGCCACATGATTGGATATTCAAGTGCCTAAAAGTAACAGGAGTCAGTAGAAATATCAGAAACTTTGTGCAAATATTAATAACACAATGGAAGATATAGTTGTTGGTCAATGGTGTTTGATTGGGAGAAGTTAATATCAACCCAGGAATCTTTCAAGGAGAGTCACTATCACCACTATCGTTTGCCATTGCATTGTTTCCTCTGCCAACAATACTGAACAAGTCAGACCATGGCTAGCAAACATCGAAAATATCTACCAGGCTACTTCACCTTCCTTCCATGGATGATCTGATCACGGGTGGGTTCTAGTTTTTTACTACCGGTTCTGAGGTGTGGCTTATTTGGTGGGTGTGGCTTGGTAGTCATGTGACTGGGTGGGTGTGGCCAACTTGATATCACACATGTCAAAGGTTAGGGTTAAGGTGCCTGGCCTCTCCTTGCCTCAAAGGTCTCAACGAGATACAATTTCCCTGTCGATTTATTTACTACTACTGAACATCCAAAATATACTATTTAATCCTAGGTATATATGCCATATGTGTATGTACATATTACATAGTATAGTGTGTATAGGCACACAAAATGATACATTATCTACTATATATACTGTATACACACACACCTCTTCTAAAACTATACACATTCAACCTCACTTACTACATTTAGAAAAACACACCCAGAATCCACTTTCTGCCACACATTTAACTATAACTTATGTACATTTAGAACATTACACACACCTTCAGATGTTCTTCCCTAACTTGCACATGACTGTTAGAGCTAGAAGAGATCATGGATTGAGTAAAATGTGGTGAAATTCACTTAACAATGCTCTTGCTTAGTAACCAAAATTTTGGACTCAATTCTGGTCATAAATCAAGGACTATCTCTGCCTTCCTCTGCATGGCAGCCTTGTCCTAGTAAACTCCTTCTCTTTTCTAGCAATTTTCCTCTCTGTTAGAGGCACAAAAATAATTTAGATGATGTAAGGTTTCCTGCTGGAGCAGGGGGTTAGACTAGATGGCTTCTAAGGTCCCTTCCAGCCCCAGATTGCTGTCCTGTTTCAAAATGTCTTCTGAAGCCATGTCTAGTGCCAGGGTTTGTGGTCCTTCCTTCCTCTTCTCTTTCTCTCTCTTCCCTTCCTTCCTCTTTCTTCTTTCTTGTCTCTTTCTCTCTCTCTCTTTTCTTTCTCCCCCTTTCTCTCTCTCTCTCTCTCTCTCTCTCTCTCTCTCTCTTTCTTTCTCTCTCTCTCTCTCTCCCCCTTCCTCTTTCTTTGTCTTTCTTTGTCTTTCTCTTTTCTCTCTCTCTTCCTCCCTCCCTCTCTCCCTCTCTCTATTTCTTTCTTTTCTTTCTTTTTTTCTTTCTCTTTTTCTTTCTCTCTTTGTCTCTTTTTTCTTTCTCCCTCCCTCTTTCTCTTTCTTTCCTTGTTTCTTTCTTTCTCTCTTTTTCTATTTCTCTCTCTCTCTCTCTCCCTCCTTCCCCTTCCTCCTGAAATGCCAGCAAAACCCACCACTTTGCTCCTAAAGTGGTCTAGGTCAGGGGTCTCCAAAAGGGGTGAAATGTAAAATTTGTTACTACCGGTTCTGTGGGTGTGGCTTGGTGGTGGTGGTAATGTGACTGGGTGGGTGTGGCCAACTTTTTTTTTTACTTTTAAAAGCATTTTTTCTACAACCTCTTCGGCTGAAGAGGTTGTAAAAATGCTTTTAAAAGCCTCTGATGATCAGGCAACTCAGCTGGGATCGCCAGAGGAGCCTTTTAAAAGCATTTTTAACAGCCTCTTCAGTCAAAGAGGTTGAGAAAAAATGCTTTTAAAAGGTTCAGACGATCCCAGCTGAGCCACGTGATCATCAGAGGCTTTTTTTTTACTTTTAAAAACATTTTTTCGGCCAAAGAAAAAATGCTTTTAAAAGTTAAAAAAAAAACCCTCTGATGATCGCACGGCTCAGCTGGCCATGGTGGTGGGAAGGCAGGGATTTTTGCTACCAGTTCTCTGAACAGTATAAGTGAGGAGTGACTGGTTGGAGGGAGGCAGGGTGAGTGAGCGTTGGGTGGCTGGGGCGAGCAAGCGGTTTGGGGGTGTGGCCAGCCAGCAATTACTAACGGTTCTCTGAACTAGCCAAAATCACCACTACTGGTCCTCCCGAAGAAGATGCGAACTGCTAGCAACCCACCACTGGATCTGATGCTGTATGGAAAAACATCATTTGAAATAGAATTGCTGCTTTTATATTTACTGCCAAGATATTACAATGGTTTGGACTGGATACCAATCAAATGTCCACCATCATTTTTAACAAAGGGAAAATAGTGAAAACTTGAGGAATCAAGATGTCCTATGGAAATAAAATCAAGAGTCTGAATGAAGGGACTTCCGGTTGGCTCTGCATCGAAGACAGTCCTATGGATCATCGGTTTCGGGATCGTGTTTAGAATCCTCTGAACAGCGCAAATCAGCTGTCCGACGGTTCGAATTCCTTCCCCTCGGGAGAAGAGGGGAAGGAGAGCAGCCAGGCAAGGGTAGAGCTCCCTTAGAACCCCAGAAATAAAGCCTGGGGCTCGAAAGGTGAGAGCTCCCCAGAAGCTTGACAAGCTCCGGACCCAAAGCGCTTCTGCCTAAGCAGAACAAGACGCCACATCCACCTCTGTGCTTAATACTTGTTTCAAGATGATTTCAATGCAGACGGAGCGAAAGCAGGAGTTCTGGCAACTGTAATTGCAAGTATCAAATTGTAATTTTGTTTCTACAAAGTTTCCTTCAGAATCAATGTAAGAAGAATAAAGATGGCACTTTCACTGTAATAGGGCGTGAAAGTGAAAGTTAACTGCTCGTTAAAGCTGTTATCTCTCTCAGTGTCTCTGTGCTGCTGGATTTATTTATTTATTTATTTATTTATTTATTTATTTATTTATTTATTTATTTATTTATTTATTTATTTATTTATTTATTTATTTATCGTATTTATATACCGCCCTATCTCCCTAGGGACTCAGGGCGGTTCACAGGCAGATAAAAAGTACAAATAAATACAGAATAAAATAACAATTAAAAAACTTATTCTACATAGCCAAATAATTAAAAAAGCAATATAAATAATAAAACCCATTAAAACCAATATAAATTTAAAATCTAGTCCAGTCCTGCGCAGATGAATAAATATGTTTTAAGCTCGTGGCGGAAGGTTCGGAGATCCGGAAGTTGGCGAAGTCCTGGGGGGAGTTCGTTCCAGAGGGTGGGAGCCCCCACAGAGAAGGCTCTTCCCCTGGGTGTCGCCAAACGACACTGTCTAGCAGACGGCACCCTGAGGAGTCCCTCTCTGTGAGAGCGCACGGGTCGGTGAGAGGTATTCGGTAGCAGCAGGCGGTCCCGTAAATAGCCCGGCCCTATGCCATGGAGCGCTTTAAAGATAGTTACCAAAACCTTGAAGCGCACCCGGAAGGCCACAGGTAGCCAGTGCAGTCTGCGCAGGAGAGGTGTCACATGGGAGCCACGAGGGGCTCCAACTATCACCTGCGCAGCCGCATTCTGAACTAACTGCAGCCTCCGGATGCCCTTCAAGGGGAGCCCCATGTAGAGAGCATTGCAGTAATCCAGGTGAGACGTCACGAGGGCGTGAGTGACCGTGCATAGGGCATCCCGGTCTAGAAAGGGGCGCAACTGGCGGACCAGGCGAACCTGGTAAAAAGCTCTCCTGGAGACGGCCGTCAAATGATCTTCAAAAGACAGCCGTTCATCCAGGAGGACGCCCAAGTTGCGCACCCTCTCCATCGGGGCCAATGACTCGCCCCCAACAGTCAGCCGCGGACTCAGCTGACTGTACCGGGATGCCGGCATCCACAGCCACTCTGTCTTGGAGGGATTGAGCTTGAGCCTGTTTCTCCCCATCCAGACTCATACGGCTTCCAGACACCGGGACAGCACTTCGATAGCTTCGTTGGGGTGGCCCGGTGTGGAAAAGTACAGCTGAGTGTCATCAGCGTACAGCTGGTACCTCACACCGAAGCCACTGATGATCTCACCCAACGGCTTCATATAGATGTTGAACAGAAGGGGCGAGAGAATCGACCCCTGCGGCACCCCACAAGAGAGGCAGCTCGGGGTTGACCTCTGCCCCCCTGTCAACACCGTCAGCGACCGATTGGAGAGATAGGAGGAGAACCACCGATAAACGGTGCCTCCCACTCCCAATCCCTCCAACCGGCGCAGCAGGATACCATGGTCGATGGTATCAAAAGCCACTGAGAGGTCTAATAGGACCAGGGCAGAAGAGCAACCCCTATCCCTGGCCTTCCAGAGATCATCCATCAACGCGACCAAAGCCGTCTCCGTGCTGTATCCGGGCCGGAAACCGGACTGGAACGGGTCTAGATAGACAGTTTCCTCCAGGTGCCGGGGAAACTGACATGCCACCATACTCTCTACAACCTTCGCCGCGGCGGGTTGGAGACCGACGATAATTACCTAAAACAGCGGGTCAGGAAGGCTTCTTGAGGAGGGGCCTCACCACCGCCTCTTTCAAGGCGGTCGGAAAGACTCCCTCCAGCAAAGAAGCATTCGTAATCGCCTGGAGCCAGCCTCGTGTCACCTCCTGAGTGGCCAGTACCAACCAGGAGGGGCACGGGTCCAGTATATTCAGTAATGAACTGAAACTATAAAATTGCGTGAATGGAGTTTTAACACAGACAGAACAAAACCAGGAGTACTGGCAGTTATTTGTAAGGAAATTCTAATTCCCTAACCAGAAGATACTTTGTTGGAAAGATTGAAGATGAAGAAAAGAAATTGTGTTTTGTTTTTTGAAAGCGAAAGTTAAGGAAGTGCTTGTTAAAGGAGTTGGTCTTGAAGTTACACGAAGTGTATAAGAAGAGACTAAGTAACAAGAACTCATTTATTTTTTATTATAGTGTTCAAGAGGAGAAGATTTACTGAATTTTTTCATTTTCTTTTTTTTTATTATTATTTCTCTTTGCCTTTTGGCATATTATAGCTTAACAGGAAATGGCTTTTAAGCAAACAAAACCAAATGTTATCAGGGATTGTGAAATTTCTTTAGTTCAAATACAGAAGGTAAAAGAAGAGCTGAAGGAATATTTAAAGGCTTTTTTAAAGGAATTTTGGGAGGCTCAAATTTCTGTAATAGATCAAAAATTTAATGAAATGGAAAAAGAAATACTGGATTTTAAAGATATGGTGGAAACCCAGAATGAGGATTTGGAAAGTTTAGTGAAAGCATTTAAACTCTTAGCAGATTATACTTTTAAGATGAATGAAAGAATGGAAGAGCTTAATCAAGTTAATTTGGATTTGAAAAGGAAAATAGAGGAGGTTCAAATGAATCAAGTTAATTTGAATTTAGAAAACAAAATAGAGGGAATACAGGTTAAGGTGGATAGGGCAGATGATGAAAGGGTTATCTTACAATATAGGTTAATGGAGTATGCCATAAGGGTGAGAGGATTGAAGGAATGTAAGCAGGAGAATTTAAAAAAGATTTTTACACAGGCTTTTGCACAGATAACGAGCGAATTCAGAAGATTTTGAAGTTAATATTGAAAAAATTTATCGTGTTAACTCCTGGTTGGCTAGACAGAGACAACTACCAAGAGATGTGGTGATTTATTTTACAAATAAGAAGATTAGGTATGGAATCTTACAAGTATTTTATAAAAATAAATTTCAAATACTAGGACAAGATATAATAATGATGAAGGAAATTCCTCCTAAAATGTTAGGAAAGAGAAAAGAATTTGCCTTCTTAGTGGATGAACTTAAGAAATATCAGATACAATTTAGATGGGATGTTCCAGCTGGTTTAACAGTGAATTATAAAGGAAGAAAGTATCGTCTTAGTACAGTTCTTAAAGCAAGAGATTTTTATATTAATTTATTAAAGGCTGGAAATCCTTTGTTGTTAGAAGCTAAGTTGATTGGTGTTGAAATGGCAAAAAAATGGGATAAGGATGTAATACAAATACAAGATAAGGGGAGGGGAGGAGAATTATTGCAGAAAATAGGGGAATTAAAAGAATAAGGAGAGATTCGTGTAGCTTCTAAATAAAAGGGTGTTTCTGTCTATGGGAAAGGAAATTTCTTTTTTCCTTTCTGAATATAATAAAAGAAGAAAGTTAAAATAATAATTTAAAGGTTGGAGATGTGATTGTGACAATGTTATTTGTTTACATACGGTTTAATTGTTAATAATTGACTTATTTTGGATATAAGTTGGAGATGTAACTTTAGTATTATTTGATTTACTAAGATTGAGAGATATAACTGGAATTTTATTGTTGGGAAAAGTAACTGGTTAGGGATTTAGAAAATGCTTATTAACTTAAATGTTGGAATTATATATGTCGAGATTGTTTAGAAAATGTTTAGAATACAATGTTAATATGGGAATGAATTGGAGTTAAATGTTAGATTTAAATAAACTAAAAGGATGTTGTTTATCTGATGGATATACAAATATGGATTATAAGGTATATTTCCTAATTGAATTTTGATCGCTAAAAGCAGCCAGACTATTCGTAGCGCAGTACTGGAAGAAGGAACATTTGCCTATGATTGATGAATGGATATTAAAAGTTGCTAACCTGGCGGAAATGGCAAGAAGTTCAGCATATTTAAAAGACTATTCACAAGAGAAATACATAGTGGAATGGAGAAGATGGAATGACTAAGAAATATCAAATAGCTTTTGAATGAACAAAGTGTAAAGAAAATTAAGGTTTTATGGAGGGATGAGAGTTTCTGGATTGTTAGCATAAGTTTAGTTTATGATTGTTAGAAGTTTACTATACCCTGTATTTTGCTCTGGGAAGTCTTGGTGGGTTGGGGGGAGGGCGGAGAGAGGGGTGGGGAGGAGGTAGGGGGAGGGGGGGAAGGAGGGGGGATATTTGTTAAACTTTTTAAAAACTTTTTCAATAAAAAAAAAGAATCTGAATGAAGAAGATCCTTACAAATACCTGGGCGTCCTTCAAGCTGACAACATCAAGCACACAGAAGTCAAGAGAAAAGTTAGAAGTGAATACATCAAGAGGCTGAAAAAGACCTTAAAATCCAAACTCAGTGGAGGAAATACCATTGAGGCAATTAACATCTGGGCAAGTTGCCTGGACTTAGGCAGAACTAAAAGCCCTGGATAGGAAGACCAGAAAAATAATGACAATGAATCAACATGCCCTTCATTCATACGGAGATATTGACAGAATTTACTTGGCAGGGAAAATAGGTGGGCGTGGAATGTTGCAAGTACACTAGATAGTTGAAGAAGAAAAAAGGGAAGAAGAGAGAAGGTAAATTGGTACTTTTTAATCCCACAATAGAAGGTTCAGTCAGATATCTGCAACAGCTACCACCGATTAATCCTTTCAACTTGCAATCTTCATGTGGAGGCTGACAATCTAAACCATTTACAGTTTATTATTTATTCTCATTTTTGTTAATCTCAAAATGTGGAGAATGTGCAGCTCATCAATGTCCAGCTAAGCTAGATAAGAATGAAAACAAAAATCATTCGGTGTCCTTTTCCCACAACTTTGGAGCAACAAAAGTGCCCTCATCTCTCCAATCCACCCAGAATGGAAATAAAATTAATGGTTACCACCGCCCAGGACAAGGTATGTCTTTATAATAATCTCTTATTATTTGAAAAATTATTATCGTCTGAATGCTTGCTATGAGAAGCTCACTGCAAAGACATTATTCCTTTTGTTGTTAAATATCTCTTGTAAGTTATGAAAAGTTAGGAAAAGAGAGCATGTCCAGAGAGGTGCAAGCAGAAGTTTCCTAATAGCTGCAGCAAGGTTGCATGTCTACAGTAGCTGGAGGGTTAAATAGGGACCAGTATTTGAACATATTCTCTCTCTCTCTCTCTCTCTCTCTCTCTCTCTCTCTCTCTCTCTCTCTCTCTCTCTCTCTGTGTGTGTGTGTGTGTGTGTGTGTGCGTGTGTGTGTGTGTGTGTGTGTGTGTGTGTGTGTGTGTGTGTGAAATGGAATAATGCTGAAACCAAGACGCCAAGAATGTGCTGAAGAGTTACCACAGAAATTGGAAATTGGGCTGCCTACCATCCCTGTTAAGAGGGAAATTGTGTTGCTCTAATTATAAATTGATACAGCGCCAGAAAGAAATTGATTCTACAAATCAGGCACAGTGATGGTATTGAATTGATCCAGAACCTATTCAGTTTTCCTTTCCTCTCTTTCCTGCTTGGCCTTGAATTTGCCACAAATTCCACCACAAATTCTCATAAGAGTATCTACATTAAAAACTGAATTAAAATCTAGTGAGTTCAGGTCTTATTTACGCAATTATCAAAGTAACTGATAATCAAATTGATAATTTGTTTGGGAGCCTCTCAGAGTTGTCTGAAAGATGAGAGATTATATGTGTTTTAAATAATAGTAAAGAGATTTTTGGATCAATTTAGTTTTTATACTATATTTTCAATTGCTATAATCATAATTTTTAGAACAAATTGTTAAGAAAGAATAAAAATTTTCAAAAAAATCAAAATGGGGAAAATAGATTAAAACTTTATCAAAAAAACCTTTTGTAGTTTTCTCCTTTAGCACTGAAAACGGTGTCGGTTTTTAGTTATTTCATAATTTACTTGTAACTGATCTCATGATTCTTTTCCTGCAAATCGTATTCTAAATGCCTAAATTTACCTTGATGTGTAGAAATATATGCAGTATACAGTTCCTGCTTAAATTTAATTAAATTTCTGCTAGGAATATAAATTGTCAATTTTGCCATTGCTGCATATTCTCCAACTTCAATTTCCCAATCTTTTATCAACCAGAAAGTTTCTTTTTTCCAGTATTGGACCAATTTTAAACTTGCAGTTATTAATTTGTATCATAGTGAATTGTGATTTTTTTCTCTCTATATATATTTTTGGGTATTGCGCCTAAGAAAAATATCTATGGTTTCAGTTCAATTTTTATTTTTATATTTTTCTCAGAATTTTTAATTATTTGAGATTATATTTATAATCTCACACAGCTGAATTAGTACATTTTTTGAGATCTGGTGTTTTGGAGTACAGTTTAAATACTGAAATACAGAAAAAAAAATTGGGGTGGGTAGGGGGTAGCTGGATTTATGTGTCATCCACAGAAACATTGTTAATGATAGCTTTCAGAATTTTCACATGCTGATTTTCAATTTTCATCTTATTAAAAATAAAGGACTTTCCTAAGAAGGGAATAGCTTTAAATAACAAAAGTGCAAAGGGACGAAACCTCACAATTGTTTAATGAAAATCATCCAGAACTAGAATTACATGGAGATATGCAAACTCTTTGTTTGTTAAAACATTGCATTAGGATTCTAGGAACTGCAATATCAAGATGGGCAGACATATATTTTGTGTGTGTGTGCGTGTGTGTAGTTAGCAAGATGTAGTGGCTGGCCTAGGACTAAGAAGAATGAGGTTTAAGTGTACTTACCACTACAGAAAATAACTGGGTGAATTTGGGGCAAATATTCTCAGTTCATAAAGTGTTATTACTCTGCGGAAAAACGTGAAGGATAGAAAGCTATGAACACTGCCTTCAGGTTTTGTAGAAAATGGGGACTATAAAACTAACACATAAATAAAATCCCTTTCCATTTCCAACTCCCACCTCTACAGATTTTCTATTCACTTTAAGGATAAATCTCTCCAATTGTGCTGATACGAACAGTGCTTTTGATACAATATATGTTCCTGTCGTCACCTCCTGAATTCAAACATATATTGTTCTGAATTCATGCAGCTATTGTGTGAGCCAGGAAAAAGCATGGCTCCTTTAGGAAGCAGCTGATGGCGTAACCAAGATGCCCATGCCAGCTCTGAAGCATCTTGCTTGCTCTGGATTCTAATATTGCACATCTCTATGGTATTCAGTACAGTGGCCAAGCCAGTGGCTGTATGGAATTGCTTTCCAATTGATCAGGAATTATTATTATTATTATTATTTATTATATTTGTATACCGCCCATCTCCCGAAAGACTCAGGGCGGTTCACAGCCAAAAACACAACAGAAAACATATAATACATATAAACAGCTAAAAGAATAGACAGTTAAATTCAATTGATTGAGGAAATGGCTATGCTTTCTTGATGCTTCCCCATCTTGGCTTTCTTTCGTCGGTGTGTGTGTATGTGTGTGAGGAGGGTTGATTGGATGGATCCAGGGAATGGGGAATGCATATTTATTCATTCATTTATATATTGAATCAATTTATGTGGCAGCCTAACTCAGACATGGTGACTCCCAGTGATGTACAGCATTAAAAATCAACAACACCACCAACAAAATCCCAGTAACCTCTACTTCCCATGGCAGTGAAAAACACAACCACATAAGCCACTTGATCAGTTTCGAATCAAACTGGGTAGATGCAACTGGGAACAGTCGGTCCTTCAAATAGCCTAGCCCCAAGCTATGCTTCATGGGGTAGTGCCATTCTCTTTAAAGAGGCAGTGAGTCATCAACTCTAGAAGAAAGTCTCACTGGATATAAAATATATTTTTTTTTGTCACAACAGTATACACAAACAAATGTCATAGATAAAACAGCATATCTTGAAGAATATATATATATATATATATATATATATATATATATATATATATATATATATATATATATATATATATATATATAATTAAAATTATGCATCAACTATATTAATTGGATAGAATGAAGGGAACAATAGGACAGGAACGGTAGGCACATTTGTGCTCTTATGCACACCCCTTATAGTCCTCTCAGGAATGGGGTGAGGTCAATAGTAGACAGTTTTTGGTTGAAGATTTTGGGATTTTGTGTAGAGACTATGGAGTCAGGTAATGAGTTCCAAGCATTAACAACTCTGTTACAGAAGTCATATTTTCTGCAATCAAGTTTGAAGTGATTGACATTTAGCTTGAATCTATTTTTTGCTCTTGTAATATTGCGATTTTGTTAGTGACTACCTAGTAACAGATACTCCTTTTGATGGAATATTGGAGTGGGAGAACACCAATTATCCTGATCCCTTTCAGTCTGAGTTGAGGCCTGAGTTTGAAGACATAATCAGCTATGTTTGCTTGTCTACAGGAAGAAAGAGAGAATGGAATGGAATGGAATGGAATGGAATGGAATAGAATAGAATAGAATAGAATAGAATAGAATAGAATAGAATAGAATAGAATAGAATTCTTTATTGGCCAAGTGTGATTGGACACACAAGGAATTTGTCTTTGGTGCATATGCTCTCAGTGTACATAAAAAAGAAAAAAAAATACATTCATCAAGAATCATAAGATACAACATTTAGTGATAGTCATAGATTGATTTGCTTGCTTACTAATAAGCAATCAAATCATACTAGGGAACAAATAAAACAATATAAATAGTAAAGATACAAGCAACATGGTTATAGTCATAAGTGTGAGGAGATAGGTAATAGGAAGGATGAGAAGAATAATAGTAATACAGTCTTAGTAAATAGTTTGACAGTGTTGTGGGAATTAGTTGTTTAGCAGAGTGATGGCATTTGGGAAAAAGCTGTCCTTTTGTCTAGTTGTTCTGGTGTGCAGTACCCTATAGCGTCATTTTGAGGGTAGAAACTGAAACAATTTATGTCCAGGATGTGAGGGGTCTTTTATAGCCCTCTTTTTGATTTGTGCAGTATACAGGTCCTCAATAGAAGGCAAGTTGGTAGCAACTGTTTTTTCTGCAGTTCTAATTATCTGTTGTTCTCAGTGGTGGGATTCAAGTAATTTAACAACCGGTTCTCTGCCCTAATGATTTCTTCCAACAACCAGTTTGCCAAACTGCTCAGAAAGTTAACATATGGTTCTCCTGAAATGGTGCGAACTGGCTGAATCCCACCACTGGTTGTTCTGCAGTTCTAATTATCCTATCTAACCTATTTAATCTCTCAATAGCTTTCAAGATCACTAACCATTATATTCTGGATCATTTTTATAAGTTGGAAATTTGGAGCACTGTGTTTTAGAAATGCTACTCCTACTTCAGGGATGGGCTCAGAGAATTGCATTACTCTCTCTTTTTTCTTTGGCAGCCATGCTGTGGGCATTTGTTACATAAGACTGCTTAGGCTTGTTTGGAAGTTATGGTGCTGAGTATCACTAGCATGCAAATGACCTTCCCATCTGTTTCTTCAAAACTGCTCAATCAGGAAAGGCTATTCACTTCCTGTAGCACCACATGGATGACATCCAGTACATTGGACCTGAATCCCTTCAAGATGGAAATGTTGTGTATTTGGGAACTGGGGAATCTGCCCATCTAAGTGAGATAGAAGAAAAGATATGTAACATGATGCTTCTGTTGATGCTTCAGGAATGATAATGGTTGTTGGAGGCCTAATTGACTTCCAGAGCCAGGTGTGCATATTGCCACTTTTGATCAGTATATCAGATGCACTCTTTTCTGCAAAGACGTAGCCTAGCTATAATTGTTCAAGTGCTGGTAACCTCCCATCTAGATAATTGCAATGTAAACCACAAAACCAACAATTAAATCAGTGAAGACTTGAACTGAGGATGCAAAGTTAAAGCTACATGCTTGCTTTGACTGCACTAATTGGAATATTTTTGAAGATACCTCTGCAGACTTGGATGAACTCACAAATACTGTAACATCATATGTCAGCTTCTGTGAAGACCTATGTGTACCTACAAGGAACTTGCAAATATACAGCAGGTGAAGTTAAGCAGAATCACATCAGATACCTGTACAATTAGCACAGTCCCCCCACCCCCAAGGCTGTGTGCTCTCGCCACTTCTCTTCTCACTATATACCAATGACTGCCTCTCTAATGATCCATCTCTTAAACTACTGAAGTTCACAGATAACACAATAGTGATAGATCTCATTTGAGACAATGATGAATATGCATACAGATGGGAGGTTGAACAACTAGCTTCGTGGTGTGACTGGAACAGTCTGGAACTGAACACACTCAGAACCATAGAAATGGTGGTAGACTTTAGGAGAAACCCTTCCATACTTCCAACTCTTACAAAACTAGACAACACAGTATCAACAGTAGAGACCTTCAAATTTCTAGGTTCTACCATATTGCAAGACCTAAAATGGATACCTAACATCAAAAACGTCATCAAAAAAACACAGCAAAGAATGTTCTTTCTGCACCTACTCAGAAAGCTCAAACTGCCCAAGGAGCTGCTGATCCAGTTCTAGAGGGGAATTATTGAGTCTGTCATTTGCACCTCTATAACTGTCTGCTTTGGTTCTGCAACCCATCAAGACAGACATGGGCCTTAAGAATTGCAGAAAAAACAATTGCTACCAACCTGCCTTCCATTGAGGACCTGCATACTGCATGAGTCAAAAACAGGGCTGTGAAAACATTTACAGACCCCTCACATTCTGGCCATAAACTGTTTCAACTCCTACCCTCAAAACGATGCTACAGAGCATTGCACACCAGAACAACTAGACACAAGAACAGTTTTTTCCTGAAGGCCATAACTCTGCTAAACAAATAGTTCAACACTGTCAAACTAGTTACTAAGTCTGCATTATTATTAATCTTCTCATTATTCCCATCACCAGTCTCTTTCCACTTATGACTGTATGACTGTAACTTTGTTGCTTGTATCCTTATGATTTATATTGACTGTTTCCTAATATGATTTGATTGCTTATTTGTACCCTGTGACTATCATTAAGTGTTATACCTTACGATTCTTGATGAATGTATTTTTTTTTCTTTTATGTACACTGAGAGTATATGCACCAAGACAAATTCCTTGTGTGTCTGATCACACTTGGCCAATAAAAAATTCTATTCTATTCTATTCTATTCTATTCTATTCTATTCTATTCTATTCTATTCTATTCTATTCTATTCTATTCTATTCTATTCTATGTACTTAACATGGGAAAAACTTCCACCTAACTGAATGTATTGAGTTAGTTAGAGTGCTATATCTGGTCCATAGCATCTCCACTAAAGCATCGTGTTTTTCCAGAGTGTCTCAGTGAAGCTCATTTTAAGTTTCCCTTCTTTTCATACAGGAAGTCCTTGACTTACGACCATTAGCTTAGGTACTGTTTGAAGTTACAATGGTGCTGGAAAAAGTGAGTCATGGCTGATGCTCACATTTACAATCATTGCAGCCATGTGATCACAATCTGCCATATGGCAACCATTGCACATTTATGAGGTTTGCAGTATCCTGCAGTCATGTGATTGCCATTTGCGACCTGCCCATCTTGCTTCTGGCAAGCAGCTGAGAAGCCAGCAGGGAAAGTCATAAGTCATGTAATGACTCACTTAAAAACTAACAATGAATCCGCCCATCCCAATTGTGGCTGCAAGTCAAGGACTACCTGTACCTTATTTTTTGGGGGGGCGGGAAAAGATCAAAACCAAAGCTGCTGGTGCTCGCAAGAGCCTTGAAGGACCCTGAAACAATACTTCATTTAGAAGAAGGGTACGCTGATGTTTTTTATTGCTAATGAGTTTCCAGAGGGAGTTATAGAAAACGTGCCTGGTGCTTGCAGCCAGTATTCACCCAACTTTGTCGAACCCCAGGAACAGGGAATATATAACACTGCTTCAGAGGCAATGTTCATTTCTTAAAGTAACCGGCAAAGTGTGTTGCGGTGGTAATGGCTGTCACCTGACTTGTCTCAAATATGAGTCTGCGAGTTCTCATGCATGTAATTTAGCTACCTGATTCATTAACATATAAACAGACTGTTAGGCTATGACCACCAATTAGATGCTTTTGGAGAGCCTTGGCAGAAGCGTGTTTAACAGCCACTGGCACATCGCACCTTGTCAGGGAGAATAATGTAACAATGTACAGGTTTAACATATTTTGTCTTTGTCTTTGTCTTTTTCTTTTTAAAAAAGGATGTCATCAACTTTCATTAGAACTTGCTATGCAGCACATCTCCATTGGCAGATGGTTTCTCTTAGTCATGCAGGTATTGTTACTGAAGGATGGTTAATGCTGTAGTGTAAGCCGTACAAGTAACTTTAAGCCACAGTCAATGAAACATGATTAACATGCAATACATTTCAAGAAAGATGAAGGCCAGGATAATAACAGCAGGTACAGCTACTGTTTTAAGAGTTCTTGAAGTTAATAACTGGATTTAGCCACTGAGCTAAACCCTCACTTGATCAGCCATGATTTACCAAATAACCTGCTGCTAATGGGGTTCACTTGATAAAAACATATAAATTGGGATTTACAGTTTATCTATGGCATATCTACGTTCATGTAACAAGTTAAGCCAAACTCAAAAGAAAACCATTTTCTGAGTTTGGAATAGCCTAGGTCAAAAATTAGAAAAAACAGAACAGTTGGTGCCTCGATATGATGGTAGGGTGAAGTGATCTCAAGTATTAATATTAAATATTATTATTAATAATAATCTTAATATTAAATGTTAATATTTATTATTTTAATGTTTTATCTTGTTTCTTTTACTTGGATTTAAGACGCCTAGAGAAATGTTCCCCAACTTTTCCGGGTTGGCAACCTGGTGCAAGGCAGGGAGAGGGGATGGTTTTGCATGAGTGGCAGGTGTGTGTGTGTGCGCACGCACAGCTTCATTTGTGTGAACAGCGGGTGCACATGCCCATTGCTTGTGCAAGTGGGGCTGCAACACTGGCACCCACTGCTCGCTCAATGCAATGCATACTCAACTACCATTAGTGTGGTCTGTTCCTCTAGGTGAGATGGGTAGCATATAAATTTAATAAATAAATAGAGATCTTCTAATATGACTGAATTGGAATAAACCATAAGACATAAGGGTGACAGGATGAGTCCTGCTGCACTCATTAATTTCAATACTCTACTCATGAGATTACTTCACAGTAATGTACCGGTACATCAATGCACAGTGATGTACCTACATTAGAATCTACAATCTACATTTACAATCTACATTAGGTACATCACAGGATACAAGCTACAGATACATACACCAGAGATATTTCTCTCATTAAATATAATAATTATATGATATATGAAACCTGTATGTAAAATGAATATGAAAATTGTGAAATAAGTTGCATATAAAATAAAATGTGATATATACTGTACACATCTACTTAGTATGATGTATATTGCTTTCTGTATTCAGTATCACCATTTTGATAGACTCTATCTAGCTCAATCTTGGTATCTTTTAAGATGTGTGGACTTCAATTCCCAGAATTTCCAAGCCAGGAGAGGAGAGGTCCAAAAGATACCACAGTAGAGGTAAGACTAAGCATTGTCTCAGCCAGTCATTCCTCTGCAAAGTATAGCATCTTTTTTCTCCTTATCCTATATTTTTAAACTTTTGTCAGAACATTTCTTACTCCTGTTCTGCGCTTGAAATAAAGTTGCTTCCCCCCGCAAAAGCAGAAAAGGAGGCCATATAGGTATGAAGGTGTGTCTTTCCAGTCCTTGACTTTGAAAATGGCTTGACAATCAGATTCTAGGATGGGAAGAGCAACTGTTGACATTTATTTATTTTTTATTTATTATTCATATTTGTATACCGCCCTATCTCCCGAAGGACTCAGGGCGGTTCACAGGCATATAAAACATTTATATACGAATTAAAATAATCATTAAAAAACTTATTCTAATGCCCAATTATTAAAAATAAAAATATAAATATTAAAACCAATTTAAAACCCCTAAAATTTAAAATCTAAGCCAGTCCTGCACAGATGAATAAATGTGTCTTGAGCTCGCGACGGAAGGTTCGGAGGTCCGGAAGTTGACGGAGTCCTGGGGGGAGTTCGTTCCAGAGGGTGGGAGCCCCCACAGAGAAGGCCCTTCCCCTGGGCGTCGCCAGACGACACTGCCTAGCTGACGGCACCCTGAGGAGTCCCTCTCTGTGAGGGCGCACGGGTCGGTGAGAGGTATTCGGTAGCAGTAGGCGGTCCCGTAAATAACCCGGCCCTATGCCATGGAGCGCTTTGAAGGTGGTTACCAAAACCTTGAAGTGCACCCGGAAGGCCACAGGTAGCCAGTGCAGCCTGCGCAGGATTGGTGTCATACGGGAGCCACGAGGGGCTCCCTCTATAACCCGCGCAGCCGCATTCTGAACTAACTGCAGCCTCCGGATGCCCTTCAAGGGGAGCCCCATGTAGAGAGCATTGCAGTAATCCAGGCGAGACGTCACGAGGGCATGAGTGACCGTGCATAGGGCATCCCGGTCTAGAAAGGGGCGCAACTGGCGCACCAGGCGAACCTGGTAAAAAGCTCTCCTGGAGACGGCCGTCAAATGATCTTCAAAAGACAGCCGTTCATCCAGGAGGACGCCCAAGTTGCGCACCCCTTCCATCGGGGCCAATGACTCACCCCCAACAGTCAGCCGAGGACTCAGCTGACTGTACCGAGATGCCGGCATCCACAGCCACTCTGTCTTGGAGGGATTGAGCTTGAGCCTGTTTCTCCCCATCCAGATCCGTACGGCCTCCAAGCACTGGGACAACACTTCGATAGCTTCGTTGGGGTGGCCCGGTGTGGAAAAGTACAGCTGACATGTCCTAAAACAGGGGTGGGGAAGTATAGCCTTTTTTTACTTGCGGACTTCAATTCCCAAAATTCCTAAGCCAGACATGCTGTCTCAGGAATTCTGGGAATTGAAGTCCACAGGTCATAAAAGGGCCATAGTTCCCCACCTTTCTTCTAAATCAGGGGTCTCCAACCTTGGTCCCTTTAAGACTTGTGGACTTCAACTCCCAGAGTTCCTTAGCCAGCTTCACAAGTCTTAAAGGGACCAAGGTTGGAGACCCCTGTTCTAAATCAAGAAGGGAAATAAGAAATCAAGTCAATCCAATGATAGGAATACCATTGAGAAAACAACTCACTGGTAATGAATAAGGGAAGGTGGAAGAAACCAGAGATGGGGGTCTCTCCTTCTCTCTCCCTGCCGTAGCCCAAGGGGCCTGTTGGGGAAGATAGGACTCAACTTGTCTTACACTGGGAAGCAAATCAAATTGCGGTGCATTTTCATCAGCTGTCAGAAAGGAGATGAGTGTTTCTATAGGGCCAGGCAGGAAATTAGGCTATTAAATTACAGCTTTTCTTCTCTTTCTCTCTCTGTCTCTCTTACCCACACCACCACTTCTTTTAGCTCTTGTCATTCTTCTCTCCTACATATGTTCTATCAAAGCAAGTCATTGTAACCATTTATCTTTCCCAAACTTAAAATACCTTCCCCAGAACTAATTTTTCTCCTCAGCGTTTGAGGTCTTTGTACTCCCTGTCTTGCTTCCCCAATCTTGTATGGATCTGAGATTAATTTGCGCCAGCTAGGAGTTCAACAACAAAATCAATTTCAATTGGGTCAGCTGGGGTCACCAGCAGCTCAGTAGTGTGCGTAGAGAAATAGATTATTATCATTCTGAGAACATACTACTATACTTCCCTATACATACAAAACCGGGGGTGGGGGTGAAATGCAAGGAGACTTATACTGAATTAATATCAGGATAGATGGAATGTTTCCTTATTATATGCTAAAGATAAATTAGGATGGGATATATTTGCCCAATATTTTTTTTTAAATGAACCCCAAAAACCTTGGGATAGAAATTATGAGATGGGTAGCATTGTAATATCATAAATAAACAAACTAATAAATAAATCCGGTACTGTCAAGGGGATATAGCACTAGCAGTATGTTTGATAGAGCCTTTTTGCACTCCTAGCACGTAGCAGGTGTAAATTAAATAGCACTCTGTCTGTTAGATATTCTGTGTCACAGAAGGATGGCGAGACTAGGACTTAAAGGAGCAGGGCCCTCAGAAACCAGGAAAACAGAGAGATGTTTTTGGCCTGTAATTTGTAGGACTAAAATGTTGAATTACCTCCAACTGCATTATTTTTTTAAAAAAGGCATAGTTGTGATCCTTTTTATGTGTTTGCATTCCCTGAGTTTCTATAGGGGAAAAGATCAACATTTATTAGTACATTTCTTAACATAAATTACATGTTTCATCCAATCGTAATCAACGAATGGGGTTTAATATTCTTCCTTACCACTGATTCTATACTTTTTAATTATGTTTTATAACCTGTAAGCTGCTCACAGTTACCTTGTAGGGGAGATGGGCGGCATAAAAATTTAATAAGTAAGTAAAATAAAACATAAAAAATAGAATTTATTAAACAAATTTATATAGCTGCGCAACTTACCCATAGATCCGGGCAGCTTTCACAATTTAAAAACTCCATCATGTAATAAAAACCCATAAAGAAATTCCTTCACCCCAACCCCCTTGGAACACAACACAATCAAATCAAATCATGGTGTTTCATATTCTTCCTTACCATTCAGGAGTGAAATGCTCTGAAGTCTGCTACCAGTTCGCTTCATACGTGTATGCACGGTGCATGCCAAACGTGCGCTTTGTGCACATGTGCACCACAGGTACTACCGCACAGCGCTGAAAAAGGAGGATTAAGAAGCCTTTTCTTACTCTGCAAAGAACAGTGAGGGGGAGGATCAACTGTGCCGTGTGATTTAGATTCACTAGAAAGCAGGATTTACTGCTTTCTAGTGAATATAAATTATGCGGCACAGCTGATTGTCAGAAATACTAGTTCGCCTGAATCGGTAGCATTTTTTTTACTACCAGTTTGGGTGAACCGGTAGCATTTTTTACTACCGGTTCAGATGAACTGGTCCGAACTGGTAGGATTTCACCCCGTTAACATTGATTCTATATTTACTTATTATGTTTTATAACCTGTAAGTTTTGGCTCCACCATATAATAAAACTACACCATATAATAAAAACCCATAAAGAAATCCCCCCCCAAGCCCCCATCCCCATGGAAACGACAACACTGCAATCAAATCAGGTACTGCATCAGCTCCCTCTCCATTCATGGTCCCGTTGGCAGAACCACTTAGGGCCCTTTGGTAAAGCAAGAAGGTGGGGCCCAACTCTACCTCAGGTATATGAAAATAATACAGATACAGGAAGAAACAAAGGATTGGCATGATAATGAATTGAAAACCTGTTTATATAGCTACACATTGGAAATTGTTGGCCTAGACCCTTAGACTTCAGATACCTCATAGTTCCAAGCAACTGACTGAATGAACTACTCTGTCTACATGACACTTTGTTGTTTATGTTGGAATCTACAGTCTTTTATCTCGAGATTAATATATTCCAGAATTTAGAAGTGCAAATACTTTAACAAAAATACAAGCCTTTGTTTTGCTTGGAAATAAAATGGTAGACCTGGCAGAAATAAAAGGGGGTAAAAATCTTTTCCTTATGATTATGATGGGAATAAATCTGTCTGATTAATTATCCAGGGACTTTGGTATGCTTCAGCATAACCAGGCTATTAAAATATTCTGGGCCAATTTAAATACCTAAATCATTTTTTCTGGGAGCTACAGAAATGATTGATTTGGCCCAAGGAACTTGCATTACTTTGTCAGATAATCCCAGTGGCAGGTTCCAAACATATTCAATGAAATAACCCTAGCCGTAATTTTATTTTTGCTAAATCATTTGATTTATTCTGAGATGGGGTTATATATAAACATTTAATTAAATGTTCCAAAGGAGTCCGATAATTCAAGAAGACACCCCAAGTACGGTATATAACTTAATACCTGGCTGTTGTTTCTGTCCTTTATGAGAGTCCTTAAAAAGATATTTCTAACCAATGCAATCACAGCTTCAGATATTGTATTATTTTTCACAAAGCTGCTGCTATGGAGCAGCTAATCCCTTGAATCCTTTAGTCAAACCTTCTTTTACTGCATAATATTAAATAAATCCCTCTTTCCTGTTGCTGCTGGACTTTCTCTTGACATGTAATAAAGTTCAAATGCTTAACCCTTTCAAAGACATAATAAACCAGACATTCTGGTAGCTGAATATCATTTTTTAAATTACAATGAACTAAAGAAGTACTATTACAGATTTATCAATGTGATTATTGTGCTACGGAGGCCTAAGGATACTTTTGATGATTTTCCTTTTCCTTTTCCTTCTCCTGACTATCTTGTGCTATCTGAAAATCTGATCCGGATGTGAAAACCAGCAGCAACAACAAACCCTTCACCCCACCCTCGGGCCTGCAGTTTAAGTCCTTCTTTCGCATCTAAATTGTTTCTTAGTCTTGTTTTATCAATGAGAAACCATTCTGTTGATCAAAGGTGAAACGTAGATTTTTACCCAAAGCCTCTTGAAAGAAACAAAATGCCGGTTAGATAGGACTAGGCCGCAGCACAAAAATCTTTAGAGTTTGCTTTTGGCAGTATGTAATTTATTAGGGAAAAAGAGGCTAAGATAATGCAAATGATTGTGATGTCAATGCATTTCTCTTGGGATCACTTCCATTCCCCCCTCCAAAGAAGAAGAAGAAAAAAAAAACTTAGGAAAATGTATGCATGGTTATGGTCTATCTATGCAAAATAGTTTAGCCTGAGGAAGATTATGAAGAGCTGTGTCCCAGAGAGATTTGTTATGAAATGGGGATTTGACCAACACCATTTCTGAGCGTCCCACCCTGTTCAGTGAGACAAAGAAGCCAGATTGTCACATTGGATGGATGGAAACAATGGACTTTGGAAGACCTCACTGTCTTAATGCTTAGTGAAAACTATAGCTGTTCATTGTAGGCTTGTCACAAAATATTTATACAGATATGAGTAAAAGATGGATAACTCAATCACCAATCTCTTTTTTTAATGGCTGATTATAACTGTAACTCAGCTTTCTAAAATCATAAATAATGGGTTCTAGTGAATGCATGTGTAGATCATATGTTGTATGATATGCAAATAGAGGTCATATATATTCATATGAGGACACAATCGCTCAGATCAGGAGCAATAACACTCCAGCTCTATATTTGTGTAGCAGCCTTCACTCTTTTTTACTACCCTTAAACATGAGTTACAGTTCTAAATTCTACTCTATCTAATCACCAATGTTTCAAATATTAGTTGGGTATCCATTCATTTGCTGCTTTAATGCTCTTGCATTGAAAAAAAAAAGAGGTCCTATTTCTGTATCACAGAGATACATGAAGAGGTACAGTGGGTGTTAAGAGAAGAAAGGGATCCAAGATTCTTTCTCTTTTTTTTTTCATTGATCTTAGCTTTTTCAAGTAGCAGCTGCTCGCGAGTTGGAAATCTGCTCTGCTGGCTGAACATTGGACAAAAGCCACATTCGAGTCTTAACTGGAAACCATTCTCTTCTATCTCCATCCAACTTTTGATCTCCTCTGCTAAAGAAGATCAAATGCCCCCAAAACTCAGCTATATGCTGAAAGGACAAGAGAGGGAAAGGACATCTAAATACCCCCATTACTCCTTTGGTGTGTTTGAAGCCTTGGATCTTATGTTTGAGACAAAAGCCTGAAGTTCATACTGGCTTGTTAAGTTTTCTGACTTATTTGTTTCTACATGCCAAAATATGTGGGTTTTTCCCCCCCCTCTCTACTGCAGTTGCTGGCTACCATATGGCTACACTCACATTTCTCCTGCCTTCATTAAAGAAATTGAGCAGCAGCCAAAAAAATAGTCTATTTTAGAACTATGCTAGATATGAGGAAGTAAGAACTTCGTCTGTCTTTGCAACTTATAAGAAAAAGAATCCCCTCATTTGATAGGTATATTCTCTTCCCCCTGCCCCCACCGCTACTTATGTGGCCCATCACTACTAAAAAGAGAGGAAAGAGCCGAGAAAGAAATGGATGCTGTATTTTCCATGGCTTAAAACTTTTATCTTAAAATGGAGCAACTCATTTCGAATGGCTTCAGATCTCGTGAAGAGGGACAGGATGCACTTACTACGAGTGTACAACTACACTATGCAGTAAGTGCTTCCTATCCTGTTTATGAGATCTGAAGCCATTTTGATGAGTTGCCCTATTTTTTTTTTTCATTGATCTTAGCTTTTCAAGTAGCAGCTGCTCATGAGTTGAAATCTGCTCTGCTGGCTGAACATTGGACAAAAGCCACATTCGAGTCTTAACTGGAAACCATTCTCTTCTATCTCCATCCAACTTTTGATCTCCTCTGCTAAAGAAGATCAAATGCCCCCAAAACTCAGCTATATGCTGAAAGGACAAGAGAGGGAAAGGACATCTAAATACCCCCATTACTCCTTTGGTGTGTTTGAAGCCTTGGATCTTATGTTTGAGACAAAAGCCTGAAGTTCATACTGGCTTGTTAAGTTTTCTGACTTATTTGTTTCTACATGCCAAAATATGTGGGTTTTTCCCCCCCCTCTCTACTGCAGTTGCTGGCTACCATATGGCTACACTCACATTTCTCCTGCCTTCATTAAAGAAATTGAGCAGCAGCCAAAAAAATAGTCTATTTTAGAACTATGCTAGATATGAGGAAGTAAGAACTTCGTCTGTCTTTGCAACTTATAAGAAAAAGAATCCCCTCATTTGATAGGTATATTCTCTTCCCCCTGCCCCCACCGCTACTTATGTGGCCCATCACTACTAAAAAGAGAGGAAAGAGCCGAGAAAGAAATGGATGCTGTATTTTCCATGGCTTAAAACTTTTATCTTAAAATGGAGGCAACTCATTCCCGAATGGCTTCAGATCTCGTGAAGAGGGACAGGATGCACTTACTACGTAGTGTACAACTACACTATGCAGTAAGTGCTTCCTATCCCTGTTTATGAGATCTGAAGCCATTTTGGATGAGTTGCCCCTATTTTTTTTTTTTTTCACTTTCATGAATATTAGGAAAAAGCTCCAAAGGCATAGCTCAGGAGGAAGTAGCTTGGAGGTTTTCTTTTTTCTTTTTAGCTGAAAAGTAAAATTGCCTACCCGGAACTATACTTGCCGAAGTTTTCAGTGTTGCTTCAAATACTATTTATTCAGGTACAATGTAATTCATAAATATAACACAAGGTAATTTTATAAATGAATGTAGTGAATCATATCAATAGAACTTTACACTGACCAAACCCTTTCAAACTAAGTGAGTTGGATACAAATTTAGTTACGCTTGTAGTAATTATAAGCTTGAGCGCTACATAACTTACTCAAGTAAAGGGAAGGACACAGATGTCTATTTAGAAGGAACCCACATCAAGTTCTGGGGACTTATTTCCAAAAAAATAGTGAACTTGACCGCAGGAATACGTATCTTTTTACCTGATTACATTAGCTTTATTTTCACATTAGTAAGCCTGGATTCCACTCTTTGGATTTGTATTGATTAATTCAAATGATTTCATGATTTAATCTAAATTTGGATATATTTATACTTTCCAGACTTAGAAAAGAACTAGAATGTTCAGGTAGTCCTCGCTTAGCAACCACTCATTTAGAAACTGTTCGCAGTTATGACGGCATTGAATGAGACTTATGACAGGTTCTTGAAGTTGTGGCCATTGCAACGTCCTCAAGGTCATATGATTACGATTCATCTGCTTGGCAATTTGTGACTTTCACTGTTTTATTTATTTATTTATTTATTTATTTATTTATTTATTTATTTATTTATTTATTTATTTATTTATTTATTTATTTATTTATTTATTTATTTATTTATTTATTTATTTAAACTTTTCTCCCGAAGGACATAAAAGCCATACATAAAAACAATAAAAATATACAGAGTTAAAATACATATTCGAAAATGGCCGAATTAAAACCGTCAGTTGACCCAACCTAAAAATATCCCGTATAAAATTACAAAATTTAAAATTTAAAAAATTTAAGAATTTAAAATCAGGCCAGTCCCGCTTGGATAAATAAGTAAGTTTTTAATTCCCGGCGAAAGGTCCGAAGGTCAGATATTTGGCGTAAACCGGGGGGAAGTTCGTTCCAGAGGGTAGGTGCTCCAACAGAGAAGGCCCTTCCCCTGGGGGCCGCCAGCCGACATTGCTTGGCGGACGGCACCCGGAGAAGACCCTCTCTGTGAGAGCGTACGGGTCGATGGGAGGCATAAGGTAACAGCAGGCGGTCCCGTAAGTACCCGGGCCCTAAGCCATGGAGCGCTTTGAAAGTGGTAACCAAAACCTTGAAGCACACCCGAAAGACCACAGGTAGCCAGTGCAGACTGCGCAGGAGAGGTGTTACCCGGGAGCACCGTGGAGCTCCCTCAATCACCCGCGCAGCCGGTTGGCTTCTGATGAGCAAAGTAAATGGGAAAGCCAGCAGAAATTTGCATGTTGCAGCCACATGACGTGCTTAACAACTGTGTGGGAAATACTTATCATCTGCAACCACAACTGTCAGAACTGCTATCTTAAGTTTTTCAGGTGATATTTTTGTTTTATGACAACACTGCTTAGAGACGGAGTTCCTAATCCCAATTATAGTCATTAAGGGAAGACCACTGTCCATAAAAATTCTTGCTTTTCTAAAGTTAACACATGACCCAATAAATACTGAAATGTGTATATTTTAGATAGAAATATACACAGAAAGGCATACCTTTCAAGAAAGCATAAATAACATGCATTGTACTGAGGACAATTGAAAAACCAACTATTTTTTAATTTATTTTATTTGTCACAACATTATATATAAGCATAAGCATGAAATAACTATACGATATATAAGCGTATATATAACCATAAGTATGTAATAACTATATGAAATTGGATACAATCAAAGGAACATTAGGACAGGAACGGTAGGCACGTTGGTGCTCTTATGCACGCCCCTTACAGACCTCTTAGGTGTGGGGTGAGGTCAATGGTAGATAGTTTTTGGTTAAAGCTTTGGGGATTTTGGGAAGAGACCACAGAGTCTGGTAGTGCATTCCAGGCATTAACAACTCTGTTTCTGAGTCATATTTTCTGCAATCAAGATTGGAGCGGTTCACATTAAGCTTAAATCTATTGTGTGCTTGTGTATTGTTGTGATTGAAGCTGAAGTAGTCTTCAACAGGAAGGACATTGTAACAGATGATTCTATGAGTTAAGCTCAGATCATGTTGAAGGCGGCGAAGTTCTACATTTTCTAAACCCAGGATTTCAAGTCTGGTTGTATAAGGTATAAGGTGTAAGGTATAATTACTAAGAAACTTGGTAAAACTCACCTATTTAGAGGAACAAATAGAAAATGCCCCATTAGTTTTTGTGTAAGTTTTCCTACAATTTTTAAAAGAAATATGCAAAATCAGGGAGGAAAAATAGTGCAACTGAATTGAATAGACTTGCCAATTCCAGGCCTTTGTCACCATGATGGGAAAAATCCACAAATGAATTGACACTCTGTTCCATGGCATTGTGGTATATTTGGTCACCTTTCTCAAACATTACAACTCCATCCTCAAAGTTCTCCTACAAAGACCTATAACTGGTGCCAGCCCTGATTCTCTAGAACAGGGGTCTCCAGCATTGGCAACTTTATGACTTGTGGACTTCACCATGGCTGCCTGAGGAATTCTGGGAGTCAAAGTCCAGAAGTCTTAAAGTTGCCAAATTTGGAGACCCTTGCAGTAGAAAACTTTAGAAGGATCTTGTGATTAAGAGAGCAAAGCAAGTTGGGGCTTTCTGAATATAGGTAGGCAGCCAGAAGTGTTGGGTTCTTTTTTCACAAAATGGCTTTCAGGGATTCTGACTGATTCCTGGATGGAATCATCTTGATGAATCTCTCTGCTCAGGATTAATACTGGTGCACTGTTGTCATGTCTTTTTCTCTTTCCCAAGATTCAAGATGTCCTTAGCTTAGGAAGTAACTATGAGTCAGGGATGGCTGTTCTGATCTATACCTGAGCAAGTAGGATCGCAGTTGGGACTCAGTGGTGAAATCCTCCATGGATCACCATCAGTTCACTGCCCATGCATGCCTGCTGCACACCAAATGCATGCTTCATATGGAAAAAGAAGACTTCCCTAGGTAAGTAGAACAGCAGGGGGAGGGACAGCTGTGCCACGCAATTTACCTTTGCTAGAAAGTAGGATTTCCTGCTTTCTAGCGAATATAAACCACGCAGCACAGCTGATCATCGGAAATAGCTTTTTTAAACTACCAGTTTGACCAAACCGGTAGCTTTTTTTATTACCGGTTCACCTGAATCAGTAATTTTTAGCACTACTGGTTCGTCTGAACTAGAGTGAACCAGTAACATTTCACCCCTGTTGGGACTAGAGCAGGGCAATAAAAGTTTTTAAAGTTTGATTGTGATTGCTGCATAAGCATGTTTGGCTTGCATTATACCCGATGTTGCTTGTGGTTCAAAGAATGTGATAGTCACTGATCTGAACAATATCTTCGGAAAGCTAAGCAAATTGGCAGTTCCTTAGCAAGCAGAATATGATTTATAGTGCGTATCCTGTATGGAAATCAACCTTGGCTGTTCTTTGGAAGGACACATACTGAAGCTGAAGTTCAAATACTTTGACCACTTAATGAGAAGAGAGGACTCATTGGAAAGGACTCTGAAGCTGGGAAAGATTGAGGGCAAAAAAAGGGACAGCAGAGGATAAAATGGTCAGATAGTGTCATTGATGCAAGAAATATGAATTTGGGCAAACTCTGGAAGACAAGGGAAGATGGAGGGCATGGCGTGCTATGGTCCATGGGGTTGCAAAGAGCCGGGCATGAGTTAGTGACTGAATAACACAAAGATATCCTGTGGATGCTATAAACCGGGGGTCTCCAAACTTGGCAACTTTAAGACTTGTGGACTTCAACTCCCAGAGTTCTGGGAGTTGAAGTCCACAAGTCTTAAAGTTGCCAAGGTTGGAGACCCCTGCTATAAACACTAGAGTACCTAGTAAGTAAAATTGCATCTTTCCTTCCTTCTGCCCACACTGTCTTCCAGGAAAAAAATCTTTTTCATTTCTATAAAAAACGGTAACTATCTGGGTCCATTTTGTTTTTGAAGCAAACTCGGTCTTTTGTAGCTTGAGGACAGATTTATCAATGGTAGCCCCTGGTATGGGGTGTGTGATTTTAAAACAGCTCTAATTCTCTCTCATTCTGTCACCCCACACTCACATGCAATGCATGTATAAATATAAATGCAGTTTTCGTAAACAGGAAACTCTTTTTCTTTGTTGTTGCTACAATATGTATCTCCCTGGAGAAGGAAAGGAAGGGGGAGGGGGAATCGGAGGGTTTATACTGTATAGTGCAAGAGTTCAACAAAAGGCCAATATTTCTGTGTGTATGCATATGTGTGTGTGTGTTTGTGTCTGTGTGTGTATCAATCATACCTTTCACCAGAAGGAAAATAAAAATAACTCAGAATATTTCCAGCTTTCTGATCCTGTCTAGGCATGGGGAGATGTGATGCAAATAACAAGCGACAGCCTACATGCATACAAGGGGGAAAGAGGGGACCCCACTGAGGGCTTTGATTAAGCACTATCAGGAACCAAATAGAAAATGGCACACAGCCAAGCACGCGTTCCACTTTCTGTCCTTCTGCATGCGGCTGGCTGGCTGCTTATACAGGTTGTCATAAAAACTAATCTGCAGCCTGAACTGCCTATCAGGTAGCAGAGGGAATGTATGCTCCATAAGGGGCTGTCTGAAATGTCATTTGCCTTGTCACTTGGGGAAAAGGCAGCCGTGTGGCTTCAGCAGCATCGACTTAACTGGGTTTTTTTGTTTTTTTTTTAATTGTACGCTGACAAGGTAAGAAAAGGCTGACGGCAGTCTTTAGTTTAGGGAGGCCAAATTATTTTAAGCAAAGAAGACTGTATATCTGCCTTGTAAAAGTATTGGAAAGCAAGGGAGGGGGAGGGAAATGCTTAATTCTCATTACAGTATCTGTGCTTCATGTATGAAAAATAACAGTGGCTCAGAATTCGGCGCTATACTGTGCATGCAACATTTCAAGATAAGTGTAAACTTTGGAAGCCATACTAGGTCGGAGGCTTCCGCGCTGCCACTTTCCCATGTGACAATAAGGTTGAAAAGATTCCCACTTGAAATTGTTTCTCCATGATGATGTTACAGCATAAGGGCCTTTAAGGAGCCATGAAAATGTCGTATGCATCACAATGTTTTCACAGAACTGATGCAAATTCATCAACACATATATAATGATACCACAAAGCCTGGGATAGCAAGTTGGACCAGGGCTCTCATTAAGGCAGTTCCTTCAAGTTTTCATTAAAATGCACTCACTCTTTTTAGGGTCTGTGCAATTATGAAATAACCCTGTCACAAAAAGTTGCAGGGTGAAAAAAAGATCACAACTTCTGCACCAAATTGATCTAGGTGTCCAGATTAAGAAATGACAGGCTAGATTTCTCCTGCCTTCAATTTTCCATCCAGGTGTATTTTTTCCCTTTAAATGTTGATGGAAGAGGACTCAAACATTCAAATTCCTCAGTACATTTCAGGGAAATATTTACTAAAATCTGGAGAAGCTTCATCAGCTGAGTAGAATCTCGTATCCTGTACTTTCACAATTAACCATTCAATCCACATCATCAAATTTTGGGGAGAATGAAAAGATCATTACCAGCTTTATCGGGCAATTTTGAATAGTCCGGACACTTTCCTTGTATTATCTCAGCAATTCTTATAACAGATTTGCATCAAAGAACAAAGATACGGTAAATCAGAGGTTCAAAAGTGGATACTGGATTCCTGCTTTGGTATTTGCTTCTGACATACAGTACAGAGGTGGGTTTCAGCAGGTTCTGATCAGTTCTGGAGAACCGGTAGCAGAAATTTTGAGTAGTTCCGAGAACCGATAGTAAAAATTCTGACAGGCCCCACCTCCATCTATTCTCTGCCTCCCGAGTCCCAGCTGATCGGGAGGAAATGAGGATTTTGCGGATCCTTCCCCTAGAGTGGGAGGGAATGGAGATTTTGCAGTGTCCTTCCCCTGGAGTGGGGTGGGAATGGAGATTTTACAGTATCCTTCCCCTGCCACGCCCACCAAGCCATGCCCACAGAACTGGTAGTGAAAAATGTTGAAACCCACCACTGATACAGTATATCAGTTGCTTGTGCAATGGTAATTTGTAGACAGAAGGATTTGAAATGTTTTTTCAAATGGCGTTCTGTCAGCAACCATTTTTTCCCCAGCCTCATCTGGAATCCAGTTTCCTGGTCTTCTGGAGAGATGCGTATGAAAAGATTGAGCTTCCCTTGTTCTCATAACAATCCCTGCTTTCTTGTTGTCTGTCTGAAGTACTGCATTAGGCTGCCAAATCTCTAATGTGCACATTCCAGATGGAAACATACAGAAGATAGTCTGCCTATGACTTGAAGAGTAGCTCAATAATTAATTCAGTGGAAATTACACCTTACAAAACAATTTGTTCCTGTTTAAATGGGGAGAGTCGGGAGGGGGAGGGAGATCCAAATGTGGAAGAAGGCAATTAATGAAAAGTGAGAATAGCATGTGAAAAAAAAACCCCAAAAACCAGGCCACTGGTAAAGCAGTACCTAATGGTGTGAAGAGCGATCTCAGGAATGGGTTGACTCTTCTGAGTTGTGTACTTGAAGGAAAATAAAATTTAAAAAGACAGGTATAATTTATTTCCTGTTAAAAAGTAAGGAAGAAGCCAGATTGTGCTTTGCTATTTTCCTGCCTCCTGGCTTGGCATACTTCTGACCAGTTCCAGAGTCAGTTCAATCTTGGCAGTATTGATTAAAGTAAAGCTGGAGAAGGTTGGGAATAGTTTTTAGGAGAGCAAGTGAACCTGGAAACTTCTTCTCCCGTTCTGTACATGTGTCTTTTGGTTTATTCTCCCGTCTGCTCCAACAGGCTGTGTAGATTTTCCAAACCATAGAAAAGCTGCAGAGTCTGCTCACCAGAGTTGAATGGAGAATAAATAACATTCCTTTCTGACAATAACCATGGCTAAATGGTGTAAGAACTGCTTTTTTTAATTTTATTTACATTTATATCCCGCCCTTCTCCGAAGACTCAGGGCGGCTTACAGTGTATAAGGCAATAGTCTCATTCTATTTGTATATTTACAAAGTCAATTTATTGCCCCCACAACAATCTGGGTCCTCATTTTACCTACCTTATAAAGGATGGAAGGCTGAGTCAACCTCGGGCCGGGCTTGAACCTGCAGTAATTGCAGGCTGCTGTGTTCTAATAACAGGCTTCTAACAGCCTGAGCTATTACGGCCCCTATTACTTTGCCTGCAGATAGTTCCTGGCAGTGGTGAAGTCCACATTTTTTTACTACCAATTTTTTTTTTTTACTTCTGTGGGCGTGCCTTGGTGAACGTGGTGTGGTTTGGTGGGCGTGGCAGGGGAAGGATACTGCAAAATCCCCATTCCCTCCCCATTCCTGGGGGAAGATTATTGCAAAATCTCCATTCCCACCCCACTATGGGGCCAGCCAGAGGTGGAAGTAGTTCTCCGAACTACTCAAAATTCCTGCTGCTGGTTCTCCAGAACCTGTCAGAACCTGCTGGATTTCACCCCGGTTCCTGATTGACATCCTTCATCTTCAAGTTGAAAAAAGAACATAGCAATAGCAGTTAGACTTATATACCACTTTGCAATGCTTTACAGCACTCTCCGAGCAGTCAGCAAATTGTCTCCAACAATCTGGGTCTTCATTTTATTAACCTCAGAAGACTGGAAGGCTGAGTCAACCTTGAGCCAGTCAGGAATGACAGTCGGCAGAATTAGCTTAGGATCTTAGGTGGAAGGGACATGGTGCCTCAGTGGCTAAGACGCTAAGCGTGTCAATCAGAAGTTCAGCAGTTCAGCGGTTTGAACCCCTAGTGCTGCATAATGGAGTGAACTCCCATTACTTGTCCCAGCTTCTGCCAACCTAGCAGTCAAAAGCACATAAAAAATGAAAGTAGAACAATAGGGACCACTTTGGTGGGAAGGTAACAGTGCTCCATGTGCCTTCGGCGTTTAGTCATGCCGGCCACGTGACCAGGGAGGCGCCTTCAGACAGAGCTGTCTCTTCGACTTAGAAACAGAGATGAGCACTGCCCACTAGATCCAGAAACAACTAGCACACATGTGCGGGGGACCTTTACCTTTACCTTGAGTGGGAGCATCTAATATCAGAGTAGGTCACCCTGAGCTGGTGTCAGGCTTATGGAACCAATAAAGGAGCTACTTTATTTCTTTATTAGTTTCTTTATTGCTGCTCACCTATAGACAGGAATCTTGACAAACTAATGCACTTATCTGTATACTACATATTAAATATACCCTGTGAACTGCTAGTGGGGGAAGCACCTCTTTTTCTATAAACCAAAGATTCTAAGATATGTTGTCTCTTTGCTCCTTGTGAGACAGCCCCTCCCTCCTGTGACCCTGGGATACTTCCCCCTCCCATCTAGATGGACTAATTGTATGATCTGGTGTAAGTTCACTTCCATCTAATAATTGCTACCAACCTGCCTTCCATTGAGGACCTGTATACTGCATGAATCAAGAAGAGGGCCGTGAAAATATTTACAGACCCCTCGCATCCTGGATATAAACTGTTTCAACTCCTACCCTCAAAACGACGCTATAGAGCACTGCACACCAGAACAACTAGACACAAGAACAGTTTTTCCCCGAAGGCCATCACTCTGCTAAACAAATAATTCCCCCAACACTGTCAGACTATTTACTGAATCTGCACTACTATTAATCGTTTCATAGTTCCCATCACCAATCTCTTTCCACTTATGACTGTATGACTATAACTTGTTGCTGGCAATCCTTATGATTTATATTGATATATTGATCATCAATTGTGTTGTAAATGTTGTACCTTGATGAACGTATCTTTTCTTTTATGTACACTGAGAGCATATGCACCAAGACAAATTCCTTGTGTGTCCAATCACACTTGGCCAATAAAAAAATTCTAATTCTAATTCTAATTCTAATCTTCTACCTTGAGAAAATAACTACTATTGCCACCATTCATAGTTTCCACTCTAGTAGTCCAGTAGAACTTAATAACACTCATTATTTGTCTATAAATTCTCTGATTATTGAACTCTGTTGCTAAGTAATATTAATATATACTATATGCTTACTGCTGACTGAAATTTACTAGCATCCGTCATAACTTTCTACAATGTAACAATCACGAAGGACAGAAACTCAGTGAGGCTAAGCATTACCCATATTTGACGTTATGTCAAGAACAACTGATTTCAGTCTATTTCTGCAGAACATTTGCAGAGAGTAAAAACTGAACCACTGCCAAGTGGCTACAATAAGAGTTTCCTACCCATTTATCCCCACCCTAATAGAGGAGCAACTGGGAAAGGGCTTCCTATGTGTGTCCATCGTTGGAAATGATGTGCTGAAAGTTTAAATGCCTGCCTTAGACTGCAATTTCACCAGAGTGCCTTTCAAAAGTGCAGCAGGAGCAACACAGATTAAACAAACTCCTGTAGGTGAAGCGAAGGGAGAATTGCAATTTTAATGTGTTCTGGTGCATACAGTAGTTGTAGTCTGGGGGACAATGCTGATAAATTGTCTGTAGGACACGAGAAAAGGAGCTGGGGTAGGTTTCATGAGCAGATCACTTTCACCTCTCACCTCATTCGGATTTAAATCCTACATCAGTTGAGTCACTCTGTGCATCTGATGAAATGAGCTGCAACTTGAAAATGCTAATGTCTTTTAATAAAACGTGTTAGTCAGAAAAAGTGCCACCAGATTCCTGACTTTTGGCTGCCGTAGACTAACACGGCTCTTCTCTTATAATGTGTTGTTCTAGGTGTGTTCTTGGAATCTTAATATTTGCACGAAGTATTGGAGAGGTCATCTGGTAGTTCCAGGTACATAATCATTAATATGCTGATGATACCTAATTGTATGTGGTTGCCCAGACTGTACAAGAGATGCTGTCAGTCTCTTGGCCAAGAATGTGGAGGAGATAAGGATCTTGGTGAGATGAGATAACCTAGGAAAATGGAATTATTGTTTGCCTATCAAGGATTCCTGACATCTCTGATTATGCCTCAGAATGAGATGGCACTGCCATTGAAGGACGACCTCTGTCTCTTGGACTCAGTATGTGACTGAATGAACAGATGGAGACTGTGACCAGGGAAACTTCAACTGATGATCCAAGCTGAACTGGGAAGCTTGTCCATCAGTGTTCCTTCCCTTCATAACCACTTGCTTGGAATACTATCATATATTCTCCGCAAGGTTGAAGACCGCACAGACTGCAGAATGCAGCAGCCAAGTAAGCATATGCTAACATGAATGTGTGATGTGTTACCAGTACTCCAAGCTCTGCACGGGACTTCTACCAAATTCCACATGCAATTTGACCTACCGGTATTGCTTTTACCCTTTAAAGCTCTCCTCGGGTTGATGTGGAGGTATCTTCTACCCTATTTTGACCTGCCTAATTCGGAACTTGAACTACCACTTTTCCCCACTTTCATGAAATAAGTGGGATAGTAGATAAGGGGGATAGTAGATATTGTTTTGCTGTTATTCCACTAACACGGTTTTACCCTTTTATGCTGCCCAGAGGCATTGCTGTGAGATGGATGACCATTCTTGTTTAAGGAATTTGTAAAAACGTGATGAGCTCTCGGCTCAAGGGGGTGCCTGTTATGGGGTGATCGGTGGTAATCCCGGAGAAATTGAGGGGAAGGGTATTGGATCTCCTCCACGAGGGTCACCCAGGAATCGTAAGGATGAAGGGGCTAGCAAGAAGCTATGTGTGGTGGCCACTCATGGACTCCGAGATTGCTGAGAGGGTAGGGAAATGCCAGGCTTGCCAAGAGTCCAGACCTCTACCCCCAACGGCCCCAGTCAGGGAATGGGAAAACCCCCAAGGGCCCTGGTCAAGAATCCACATTGATTTTGCTGGCCCTTTCCACGGCCAAACCTTTCTAGTGGTTGTCGACGCTTTCTCTAAATGGTTGGAGATCATACTCATGAAATCCACGACAGCTGAGGCAGTAATCGCAGCCCTGCACCACCTATTCGCAACCCACGGGTTGCCTGACACGCTGGTGTCCGACAACGGCCCGCAATTCACGGCAGCCCAGTTTGAGGAATACTTGGCAGAGGAGGGCATCTGACATGCCCTCTCTGCGCCTTTCCACCCTGCGTCAAATGGCCTTGCAGAGCGTTCCGTCCGGAGCGCTAAGGAGGCATTGTCCAGGTGTGTTCTTGGAATCTTAATATTTGCACGAAGTATTGGAGAGGTCATCTGGTAGTTCCAGGTACATAATCATTAATATGCTGATGATACCTAATTGTATGTGGTTGCCCAGACTGTACAAGAGATGCTGTCAGTCTCTTGGCCAAGAATGTGGAGGAGATAAGGATCTTGGTGAGATGAGATAACCTAGGAAAATGGAATTATTGTTTGCCTATCAAGGATTCCTGACATCTCTGATTATTGAACTCTGTTGCTAAGTAATATTAATATATACTATATGCTTACAGCTGACTGAAATTTACTAGCATCCGTCATAACTTTCTACAATGTAACAATCACGAAGGACAGAAACTCAGTGAGGCTAAGCATTACCCATATTTGACGTTATGTCAAGAACAACTGATTTCAGTCTATTTCTGCAGAACATTTGCAGAGAGTAAAAACTGAACCACTGCCAAGTGGCTACAATAAGAGTTTCCTACCCATTTATCCCCACTCTAATAGAGGAGCAACTGGGAAAGGGCTTCCTATGTGTGTCCATCATTGGAAATGATGTGCTGAAAGTTTAAATGCCTGCCTTAGACTGCAATTTCACCAGAGTGCCTTTCAAAAGTGCAGCAGGAGCAACACAGATTAAACAAACTCCTGTAGGTGAAGCGAAGGGAGAATTGCAATTTTAATGTGTTCTGGTGCATACAGTAGTTGTAGTCTGGGGGACAATGCTGATAAATTGTCTGTAGGACACGAGAAAAGGAGCTGGGGTAGGTTTCATGAGCAGATCACTTTCACCTCTCACCTCATTCGGATTTAAATCCTACATCAGTTGAGTCACTCTGTGCATCTGATGAAATGAGCTGCAACTTGAAAATGCTAATGTCTTTTAATAAAACGTGTTAGTCAGAAAAAGTGCCACCAGATTCCTGACTTTTGGCTGCCGTAGACTAACACGGCTCTTCTCTTATAATGTGTTGTTCTAGGTGTGTTCTTGGAATCTTAATATTTGCACGAAGTATTGGAGAGGTCATCTGGTAGTTCCAGGTACATAATCATTAATATGCTGATGATACCTAATTGTATGTGGTTGCCCAGACTGTACAAGAGATGCTGTCAGTCTCTCGGCCAAGAATGTGGAGGAGATAAGGATCTTGGTGAGATGAGATAACCTAGGAAAATGGAATTATTGTTTGCCTATCAAGGATTCCTGACATCTCTGATTATTGAACTCTGTTGCTAAGTAATATTAATATATACTATATGCTTACTGCTGACTGAAATTTACTAGCATCCGTCATAACTTTCTACAATGTAACAATCACGAAGGACAGAAACTCAGTGAGGCTAAGCATTACCCATATTTGACGTTATGTCAAGAACAACTGATTTCAGTCTATTTCTGCAGAACATTTGCAGAGAGGAAAACTGAACCACTGCCAAGTGGCTACAATAAGAGTTTCCTACCCATTTATCCCCACTCTAATAGAGGAGCAACTGGGAAAGGGCTTCCTATGTGTGTCCATCATTGGAAATGATGTGCTGAAAGTTTAAATGCCTGCCTTAGACTGCAATTTCACCAGAGTGCCTTTCAAAAGTGCAGCAGGAGCAACACAGATTAAACAAACTCCTGTAGGTGAAGCGAAGGGAGAATTGCAATTTTAATGTGTTCTGGTGCATACAGTAGTTGTAGTCTGGGGGACAATGCTGATAAATTGTCTGTAGGACACGAGAAAAGGAGCTGGGGTAGGTTTCATGAGCAGATCACTTTCACCTCTCACCTCATTCGGATTTAAATCCTACATCAGTTGAGTCACTCTGTGCATCTGATGAAATGAGCTGCAACTTGAAAATGCTAATGTCTTTTAATAAAACGTGTTAGTCAGAAAAAGTGCCACCAGATTCCTGACTTTTGGCTGCCGAGACTAACACGGCTCTTCTCTTATAATGTGTTGTTCTAGGTGTGTTCTTGGAATCTTAATATTTGCACGAAGTATTGAGAGGTCATCTGGTAGTTCCAGGTACATAATCATTAATATGCTGATGATACCTAACTGTGTGTGGTTGCCCAGACTGTACAAGAGATGCTGTCAGTCTCTCGGCCAAGAATGTGGAGGAGATAAGGATCTTGGTGAGATGAGATAACCTAGGAAAATGGAATTATTGTTTGCCTATCAAGGATTCCTGACATCTCTGATTATTGAACTCTGTTGCTAAGTAATATTAATATATACTATATGCTTACTGCTGACTGAAATTTACTAGCATCCGTCATAACTTTCTACAATGTAACAATCACGAAGGACAGAAACTCAGTGAGGCTAAGCATTACCCATATTTGACGTTATGTCAAGAACGACTGATTTCAGTCTATTTCTGCAGAACATTTGCAGAGAGTAAAAACTGAACCACTGCCAAGTGGCTACAATAAGAGTTTCCTACCCATTTATCCCCACCCTAATAGAGGAGCAACTGGGAAAGGGCTTCTATGTGTGTCCATCATTGGAAATGATGTGCTGAAAGTTTAAATGCCTGCCTTAGACTGCAATTTCACCAGAGTGCCTTTCAAAAGTGCAGCAGGAGCAACACAGATTAAACAAACTCCTGTAGGTGAAGCGAAGGGAGAATTGCAATTTTAATGTGTTCTGGTGCATACGGTAGTTGTAGTCTGGGGGACAATGCTGATAAATTGTCTGTAGGACACGAGAAAAGGAGCTGGGGTAGGTTTCATGAGCAGATCACTTTCACCTCTCACCTCATTCGGATTTAAATCCTACATCAGTTGAGTCACTCTGTGCATCTGATGAAATGAGCTGCAACTTGAAAATGCTAATGTCTTTTAATAAAACGTGTTAGTCAGAAAAAGTGCCACCAGATTCCTGACTTTTGGCTGCCGTAGACTAACACGGCTCTTCTCTTATAATGTGTTGTTCTAGGTGTGTTCTTGGAATCTTAATATTTGCACGAAGTATTGGAGAGGTCATCTGGTAGTTCCAGGTACATAATCATTAATATGCTGATGATACCTAATTGTATGTGGTTGCCCAGACTGTACAAGAGATGCTGTCAGTCTCTTGGCCAAGAATGTGGAGGAGATAAGGATCTTGGTGAGATGAGATAACCTAGGAAAATGGAATTATTGTTTGCCTATCAAGGATTCCTGACATCTCTGATTATTGAACTCTGTTGCTAAGTAATATTAATATATACTATATGCTTACTGCTGACTGAAATTTACTAGCATCCGTCATAACTTTCTACAATGTAACAATCACGAAGGACAGAAACTCAGTGAGGCTAAGCATTACCCATATTTGACGTTATGTCAAGAACGACTGATTTCAGTCTATTTCTGCAGAACATTTGCAGAGAGTAAAAACTGAACCACTGCCAAGTGGCTACAATAAGAGTTTCCTACCCATTTATCCCCACCCTAATAGAGGAGCAACTGGGAAAGGGCTTCCTATGTGTGTCCATCGTTGGAAATGATGTGCTGAAAGTTTAAATGCCTGCCTTAGACTGCAATTTCACCAGAGTGCCTTTCAAAAGTGCAGCAGGAGCAACACAGATTAAACAAACTCCTGTAGGTGAAGCGAAGGGAGAATTGCAATTTTAATGTGTTCTGGTGCATACGGTAGTTGTAGTCTGGGGGACAATGCTGATAAATTGTCTGTAGGACACGAGAACAGGAGCTGGGATAGGTTTCATGAGCAGATCCACTTTCACCTCCACCCTCATTCTGATTTAAATCCTACATCAGTTGAGTCACTCTGTGCATCTGATGAAATGAGCTGCAACTTGAAAATGCTAATGTCTGTTAATAAAATGTGTTAGTCAGAAAAAGTGCCACCAGATTCCTGACTTTTGGCTGCCGTAGACTAACACGGCTCTTCTCTTATAATGTATTGTTCTGGGTGTGTTCTTGGAATCTTAATATTTGCACGAAGTATTGGAGAGGTCATCTGGTAGTTCCAGGTACATAATCATTAATATGCTGATGATACCTAACTGTGTGTGGTTGCCCAGACTGTACAAGAGATGCTGTCAGTCTCTCGGCCAAGAATGTGGAGGAGATAAGGATCTTGGTGAGATGAGATAACCTAGGAAAATGGAATTATTGTTTGCCTATCAAGGATTCCTGACATCTCTGATTATGCCTCAGAATGAGATGGCACTGCCATTGAAGGACGACCTCTGTCTCTTGGACTCAGTATGTGACTGAATGAACAGATGGAGACTGTGACCAGGGAAACTTCAACTGATGATCCAAGCTGAACTGGGAAGCTTGTCCATCAGTGTTCCTTCCCTTCATAACCACTTGCTTGGAATACTATCATATATTCTCCGCACAGACTGCAGAATGCAGCAGCCAAGTAAGCATATGCTAACATGAATGTGTGATGTGTTACCAGTACTCCAAGCTCTGCACGGGACTTCTACCAAATTCCACATGCAATTTGACCTACCGGTATTGCTTTTACCCTTTAAAGCTCTCCTCGGGTTGATGTGGAGGTATCTTCTACCCTATTTTGACCTGCCTCATTCGGAACTTGAACTACCACTTTTCCCCACTTTCATGAAATAAGTGGGATAGTAGATAAGGGGGATAGTAGATCTTGTTTTGCTGTTATTCCACTAACACGGTTTTACCCTTTTATGCTGCCCAGAGGCATTGCTGTGAGATGGATGACCATTCTTGTTTAAGGGAATAAATTAATAACATAACCTCCCCTGAAATTCAACCAGGTCCTGTCTAATAAGATTTTGAGACATTATTACAAATAAAAAAATTTAAAGGGTTTTTCATTTATAAATTCTGCCATTTGCTTATTTGTTGTTTATATTTGCAAAACACCCTGGAAAGTGTTAAAAGTGTAAAGTAACATAAAAATACCAAAGGGTCAAAAAATAACTCCTGGCTAAATTTTGTTCCTCTCCAGTTTATCTTCTTACTACTAATTCTCCTTCGGAGTTGGGAGATGGAGATAAAAGAGGCGATGATAGATGTAAATAACAAAGAATCAGCCTCCTTTCCTTTTCATTATTTCTCTATATCTCTGATTATGCCTCAGAATGAGATGGCACTGCCATTGAAGGACGACCTCTGTCTCTTGGACTCAGTATGTGACTGAATGAACAGATGGAGACTGTGACCAGGGAAACTTCAACTGATGATCCAAGCTGAACTGGGAAGCTTGTCCATCAGTGTTCCTTCCCTTCATAACCACTTGCTTGGAATACTATCATATATTCTCCGCACAGACTGCAGAATGCAGCAGCCAAGTAAGCATATGCTAACATGAATGTGTGATGTGTTACCAGTACTCCAAGCTCTGCACGGGACTTCTACCAAATTCCACATGCAATTTGACCTACCGGTATTGCTTTTACCCTTTAAAGCTCTCCTCGGGTTGATGTGGTATCTTCTACCTATTTTGACCTGCCTCATTCGGAACTTGAACTACCACTTTTCCCCACTTTCATGAAATAAGTGGGATAGTAGATAAGGGGGATAGTAGATCTTGTTTTGCTGTTATTCCACTAACACGGTTTTACCCTTTTATGCTGCCCAGAGGCATTGCTGTGAGATGGATGACCATTCTTGTTTAAGGGAATAAATTAATAACATAACCTCCCCTGAAATTCAACCAGGTCCTGTCTAATAAGATTTTGAGACATTATTACAAATAAAAAAATTTAAATGGTTTTTCATTTATAAATTCTGCCATTTGCTTATTTGTTGTTTATATTTGCAAAACACCCTGGAAAGTGTTAAAAGTGTAAAGTAACATAAAAATACCAAAGGGTCAAAAAATAACTCCTGGCTAAATTTTGTTCCTCTCCAGTTTATCTTCTTACTACTAATTCTCCTTCGGAGTTGGGAGATGGAGATAAAAGAAGAGATGATAGATGTAAATAACAAAGAATCAGCCTCCTTTCCTTTTCATTATTTCTCTATATCTCTTATTCTTTCCAAATTTCTTGGTGGGTTTTGAAAAGGGTTTTAATGCTTTTCACAGAGAAAATGTAATTACAGTTCCATAAGAGCCAGGTCTAATATGTAAGTTTGAGACCTGAAAGTTCTTTAATCCCATCTACTATTCGTTGTTCTTTCTGCATTGAAGGAATGTTAGAAGACTTTTAGTTATTTGCCATCATAAAAAATCAAAAACACAAACTAACAGATGTAGTTTTGTAGTTTATGACTTCAAAAAGATGCACAATATGCAAACTACCATGCCTGAATATTTTTGCTTTCAGTTTATATTGGGGTATTTTTTGGCTTGCTCAAAATACCATTGAAACTGCTGAAAGTGGACAGGTCTTCATAAATGAAGTAAGTCTCAGTGTTGCACAGCTCTCTCTTTATATATCATCCAAATAAAAGGCTCCCTTTTCCCCAAGAACATTTATATGCTTATGTTCTTGTTTCTATCTGTTCTTCAAAGGTTTAAATACCTAAAATATTACACTAAAACTTTCTTTCTAAGCGTGAAAAGTATGTATAATAAATAATTTAATAGCCAAGAAGTATCTTACAATAATTCAGATTTATTACTGAGTTGTCGATGGTTGCATTTCTGTAGTTAATATCTTAATTTAAAGAAAAAGGTCTTATACTACAGAAACAGGATGGTTTGTTTATCTCAACTAATTCCCCACACTCAGCTAGCAGATAAAGATAATGCACTTTCAATAGGAACAACATGTGGACTGTTTGTCAAAACAAATAGTAAGCAGAATTATTAACTGAATTGTTCTCCCGTTTGTTTGTTTTTTTAAAAAGACTGAGGAAAAATGCCTTGTAGGTAGAAGAAACAATCATTTTAAAAGACATTTCAAAAGTCTCATTTCTAGCTTCTAATGAAGTAGCTATTGAGATGAGAATTGTACTTTCTGGAGAAAAAATTACCATTTCTCTTCTCCCATGACAAAGTCTGCTGAAAATCCACAGAGTGATTCTATGCAGGTTTCAAAATTGCATTCTGATATACAGGTGGGCCTCAACTTATGACCAAAATTGAGCCCAAAATTTCTGTTGCTAAGTGAGAAAATGAGTTTTGTCCCATTTTATGATTTTTCTTGCCACATTTGTTAAGTGGATCACTGCAGTTCTTAAATTAGTAACCTGTTAAGTGAATCTGGTTTCCCCATTGAGTTTGCTTGTCAGAAGGCTGCAAAAGGGGATCACATGACCCCAGGACACTGCAATCCTCATAAAGGTGAATCAGTTGTCAAGCATCCAAATGTAAATCATGTGACCATGGAGATGCTGCAATAGTCAAAAGGATAAAAAATGATCATAAGCAGTGGTGGGATTCAAGTAATTTAACAACCGGTTCTCTGCCCTAATGATTTCTTCCAACAACCAGTTTGTCAAACTGCTCAGACAGTTAACAACCGGTTCTCCCGAAGTGGTGCGAACTGGCTGAATCCCACCACTGATCATAAGTCACTTTTTCCAGTGCAGTTGTAACTTTGAACAGTTACTAAATGAACTGTTATAAGTCGAGGACTACCTGTAGTAGCTAGAGATGCAATGAATGTTGAGCTTTTGCTTATAATTTGATCGATCAGCAGAAGGCTTTTGGAATACTCTGGCAAAATTAACTTTTAGGGAAAAAAAATATGCTGATACTAAAAAAAGATTAAAAGTCAAAAAAATTCTTCCTGAATTACATGAGAAAAGAATTGGGAATTTAGAAGACTGACTTAGGAAGAAAAAAAAAATCAACCAATAGCTTGCCAAGGAAATGTGGACCAATTCCAAGGTCAAACGTGTCATTAAAAACTTTGTGTGTTGAACTTTCCTTATCTTGGGGCCAAAAAAATCCCTGGCAGTTGGTGTGCAGTAATGTTTTCAAGATAATGTTTTAAATAGTTTGATCAATGGCTAATCTGGGCCTCTGTGGCTCAGACTGCTAATGCAGTCTGTTATTAACAGCAGCTGCCTGCAATTACTGCAGGTTCAAATCCCACTAAGCCCAAGGTTGATTCAGCCTTCCATCCTTTATAAGGTAGGTAAAATGAGGACCCAGATTGTTGGGGGCAATTAAGTTGACTTTGTATATAAATATACAAATAGAATGAAGACTATTGCTAACATAGTGTAAGCCGCCCTGAGTCTTTGGAGAAGGGCGGGATATAAATGCAAATAAATAAATAAAAAATAGATCTGTTGTGTTGGTTCAATTACAATTTCCAACCAGACTTTGGTAATAATAATAGCTTTACATATGAAAAATTCAAAGTTAGTGGGAAGTCTGTTTTCTAATGCATTATTGCTAGAAGATCCTCAGCATGTAGACTATCAGACAAAAATAATATTTTCCTCCAAATCAACAGAGAACCAAAAAATGTGAGGCTTATCTGGAATTGTACTGAAAACATTTATTAATCAGGCCAATAGTTGATGCTTATCACAGGAAAAGTGAAATATTTATTTATAAACCGTTTGAAAAAGATGTAAAAGAAAACTTTTTATATTTATGCCAGAAATCAAATATTGGAATCATATCATGCCTTTAGATCCATAAAACTGGAGCTTGGTCAATTACATCCTTTAAAGTATATTTGAAGATTTGTTTCCATATTTTAAACATTTGAAACTAAACAGTGTCATACTTCTAATAAATGACTCTCTGGGGTAGTGGTGAAATCCCCTGTGGGTTGCCACTGGTTCGCTGCCTGCGCATGCGTGGTGCGTGCCAAATTCATGCTTCTTGCAGAAAAAGGAGTCTTTTGAAGGTAAGTAGAACAGCGAGGCGGGGAACAGCTGTGCTGTGCAATTTAGATTTGCCAGAAAGCAGGATTTCCTGCTTTCTAGCGAATATAAATCGCGTGGCACAGCTGATCATCAGAAATACCGGTTCGGATGAACTGGTAGCTTTTTTTACTACCAGTTTGTCTGAATTGGTGTGAACTGGTAGCATTTCTCCCCTGCTCTGGGGATAATGCATAAGCATTATAAGGAAATATTTTTTTTAATTTAGAGGGTTAATATAGGGATACCCATTAAGCAGAATACAGTTTATGTGGAGAAAAATATTTCTGAAAAGTTGGACACATATCAATGAATTTAAGTTTAGGTTTTAATTTTGAAGGTAATATTTGCTACTAGTGGAACAATGTCATCTAGAAAGCTCTCTGGGTAAGATGGCATTCCTATTGAATACCATAAAAAGTATAAGGAATTTCCATTTTGAGGAGCTGTTTGCCAGAGGGTGAAGAGGCAGAGTAGCTTGGAAAATCTGATTGAAATTAAGCCCCAAGAACCAAGAATATGTAGAGTTACCATACTTCTGAGTAGTTTCTTTACTACTGTCCACTTACAGACAGAATCTTGCCAGACTAAAGCAACTATTTGCATAACTACAGATATGCTCTGTGATCTGCTGTGGAGAGGCAGTCAATCCTTTCCCTGCTTACCAGACTTTTCAAGCTCAGGCTGCCTCTTTGCCCTCTGGCATGCAGACCCCTCCCTCTGGGGATTTTATAGCACATCTTGTTAAATTGAGTTCAGTATTTAATTTTTCTAATATGCAGTTTGGGGCAAATCGCAGAATGTAATCTACAGTATTTTGCTTTTTTAAAAAATGTTTGGTTTGATTTCAATTTGTATTTTTTTTTCAAAGAAGGAAGCAATAAAATGTTTTCTTATGTATCTTTTTTTTTAATTAATCCTTTTTTTAATTGAAAAAGAAAATCAGCCCCTGTTGCTGGTATGTTCAATTTGAAAAGCATTTTCACATGCAAGTCAGTGCCCATAACTCTGTTTTTCACTGACAGCTAGCCAATTATTTATTATTTATGTATTATGTATTCAAATTTGTTTTGGCTGCTCAACTCCAATGGATATTTATCTCTTTTCCAAGAATTTTCCCCCCAAATACATACTTTAATTTCCACAACTGGCTTATTTCCTTGTGTAGCCATCTTAGATCTTATACACAACTCTTGTAATTGTGTGGTGTTCCGTAAGCAAGTTTCCTTGTAAAAAAAAAAGATGGATGCTGTCAACCTCAGAAGCCGTTGCTGGTGCTCTGATAATGTTCAGTTTGGTGGAACAGCATTTTTGTGTGTGTGTGTGTGTGTGTGTGTGTGTGTGTAAAGAGAAATTCTTAAGAGATTGTTTTGTTATCTCAATTTCTTTGCAGTTCTTGATAAGTTTATCTTTGCTTGAAATGTCCTATTGATGCCACATACAGAAAGGAAAAGTCCCATCAAGTAGCAAGATGGAAGCTACAGGTATTTTAAAATTTGTATGAGAAGCAAGCTCCCCCCACCACCCCCAGGTTGAGTTATTCTTAGAAGTGGATGTTTGCGGTGGCGGTTATCAGTTCTTCTCCATTTAATAGTTTCCTTCCCTGTTAATTGGATGCTGAATCTGTAAAAAAAAAGAGAAGATACGCTATTTACAGATATATGCGCACATTCTGCTGAAGATTTTTTTTTTTTTGGCATTAAAATGCTGATTATAGGTAGATGCAAAGTAATAGTTCAGCATTTTTAATCAGGCTGTCAGTTGTATAACTTTGCTTTAAGTAAAGAACCCGGCTGGTGGAAGATCGAAGGAACACGTTTTAAGCCAAGCACCTGCAAATCTGGGATGGCTGCCAGTTGAATCTATTATCCAAATTAAGCTTCTACCTCATTTCTTTATCAATCAGCAAATGACAAAACTGACCTAATCAGGTTTTAATGCAGTTAACAAATGCCTTTCAAAGGCTTTTGTTGGGAGGCCTCGCTGGACTCACTTAATGCAATGCAGGGGTGGGGAAAGTGGCTCTCTCATCAAACAGTTGGTCGAATGGCTAAACAATTGAGTCAAGTTATGTAGTTTAGGGGGAAACAAACCCCATTTGTCAAAATGATGAGATAGAAAAGTGCATCTGAGCAGGAAACAGGATCAGTTTGGAAGCCGGGAAGTGAGAATGACACGGTTGAAAATTAAATCATAGGATCTGCATGTTTTAGGATAATTTAAATGGGCTTTTAATACCCACATATAAGTAACACATAAAATAGTCATATCCAAGGGAGAGGATGATCCCTTAACCAAAGACTTGCCATTAGTCCCTTCCAAATTGAAGTAGTATTATAATTTTAATCTAAACTGTTTAACGTTTAGCTCTACCCAAAATACTTTTTATGGCATGGATAAATAATGGTACAGGTAGTCTTTGACTTACAATCACAATTGGGAACAAAATTTCAACCGCAAGGTGATTATTAATGGAACAACAAAGTTGGAAGGGACCTTGGAGGTCTAGTTCAACCTCTTGCTCAGGCAGGAGACCCTATACTTGTGATGGCAAACCTATGCCATGTGTGCTGGAAGTGGCACGCAAAGCAATCTCTCCGGGTATGTGAGCTGTCTCCCATTGCTCTTTTGGGTTCTGGCACGCCAGCCAGCTGGTCTTCATGTGTGCAGGAGTGCTGGAAATCAGAAGAGCAGCTGGATGGCGCACATGCGTGTGCCAGGAAGACGACCTTCCAGTTTCCATCACGTATGCACACCAGCCAGTGGTCTTCATGCACACATGCATGCCAGAAACCAGAAGACCAGGTGGCCAGTGTGCATGGGTGCTCTGGAAATCAGAAGAGCAGCTGCCCGGTGCCCATGTAGGTGCCGGGCAGTTGTCCTTCCGGTTTACGGCATGTGCCGCGCTCCCATTTCAGCACTCAGTGCCGAAAAGGGTCGCCAACACTGCTCTATACCATTTCAGATTGGTGGCTGTCCAGTCTTAAAAACCTCCAGTGGTAGAATAGAATAGAATAGAATAGAATAGAATTTTTTTATTGGCCAAGTGTGATTGGACACACAAAGAATTTGTCTTGGTGCATATGCTCTCAGTGTACATAAAAGAAAAGATACGTTCATCAAGGTACAACATTTACAACACAATTGATGGTCAATATATCAATATAAATCATAAGGATTGCCAGCAACAAGTTATAGTCATACAGTCATAAGTGGAAAGAGATTGGTGATGGGAACTATGACACGATTAATAGTAGTGCAGATTCAATAAATAGTCTGACAGTGTTGAGGGAATTATTTGTTTAGCAGAGTGATGGCCTTCGGGAAAAAACTGTTCTTGTGTCTAGTTGTTCTGGTGTGCAGTGCTCTATAGCGTCGTTTTGAGGGTAGGAGTTGAAACAGTTTATGTCCAGGATGTGAGGGATCTGCAAATATTTTCACAGCCCTCTTCTTGATTCGTGCAGTATACAGGTCCTCAATGGAAGGCAGGTTGGTAGCAATTATTTTTTCTGTAGTTCTAATTATCCTCTGACGTCTGTGTCTTTCTTGTTGGGTTGCAGAACCGAACCAGACAGTTATAGAGATGCAAATGACAGACTCAATAATTCCTCTGTAGAACTGAATCAGCAGCTCCTTGGGCAGTTTGAGCTTACTGAGTTGGCACAGAAAGAACATTCTTTGTTGTCCTTTTTTAATGATATTTTTGATGTTAGCTGTCCATTTTAGATCTTGCGATATGATATGATATGATGAAGCACCCACGACTTCTGGAGACAAGCCATTCCACTGGTTAATTGTTAGGAAGTTTCTCCTTAATTCCAGGTTGCTTCTCTCCTTGATTAGTTTCCATCCATTGTTTCTTGTCTTGTGTTCTGGTGCTTTGGAGAATAGGTTAAGAATAGTTGAGCCTGATTTTATGACCTTTTTAGCCTTGGTACTAAGCAGGATAGAAAGAAATCCTTCCTGCAAGAGTTAATTCTTACAAAGCCAGGGAAGAACGGGATAGCACTTTGGATGGCATGCAAATAAAACACAGAAGGAGACAACCTGCACACCACACAGTCAGGGCTGTGCAGTTCATTGAATGGGATGGGCTGGAAAACAAACTCTAAGAGGGTTTCTACATGATTTCTCCATATGCGGCTTGTTCCGAAATTTTCGCAGTTGCTGAAACTCTTTTCATTGGCCCCTCCCAAACTATCCTCCGCAAATCTTCCACATTCTCAGTTCTTAGAGGCTTCTTGTGAGCTTTTCAGAGTTTGCTGACCCTGCCACTTCACTCCACCTAAACGTGATGTGAAACTATACTCCAGAAAGCATTAAACTCTCCATAGGTGTTTATGAAAATCTTCAAAGGCTTTTTCACCTCAGTCCCATCCCTTCAAATTGTACAAAAGCCGAGTCTGGCCCAGCACTGAGGCCAAATGGGTTGCCATGGTACAGTGCAGTGCGAGAGCAGAGAAATTGTTCTCCTTTGAGCTGGAAGCCCTATGGGCAAGGTGTTTGATATATAAGTAATGACATCGTTTGTTATTGATTTTTCCTTTTCCTGGAGCAGCTGCAGTGCCGTCCATCGAGCAAGACCACTTTTCAAGGTCATATATAGTATAAGTGCTGTTGAAATGGTCGTGTATAGAAAGAAAACACGAGCTCCAAGAATCTGCTGTCTTTGGCTCACCTTTGCATTAATCTGTAGTCGCGTGTATGTGTGTGTATGTGTTTGTGTCGGACCGGGGGTGGGGGTTAAGGTAATATTAAAGACAAAATTACAGTGTTCTCCAAACAGGGAGGAAAACCAAGGGACCATCTGTTTTTTCAAAAATTCTTAATTCTTATAATGCTGGAAATTAAGATAGGTCATTACACTCCATTGTTTTAAATGGAATCCTTGCTCATTCCCAGCAATCCAGATCATGAATGCTCCTTTCATGTTTAATTTTGGCTTAATTCATAGTGGTCTTTGCATCATTTTTAAACGTGTACTGAAATTATGCAGTTTCTATGTTCCTTTGTAGCGTATCTATTTATTTATTTATTTATTTATTTCGATTTTTATACCGCCCTTCTCCTGGAGGACTCAGGGCGGTGTACAGCCAAGTAAAAATTCAATATATAAACATTAAAAGAAGTTAAAAAGAAATATTATAATGTGGCCGAAATTTTAAAACCATTTAAAATCTTAAAACATAAATACCCCAATAAAATTTCAATCCAGTCCCGCTTGAATAAATAGGTGCGTTTTCAGCTCACGCCGAAAGGTCCGAAGATCAGGCAATTGACGTAAACCGGGGGGGAAGTTCATTCCAGAGCGTAGGAGCTCCAACAGAGAAGGCCCTTCCCCTGGGGGCCGCCAGCCGACATTGCTTGGCGGATGGCACCCTGAGAAGGCCCTCTCTGTGTGAGCGTACGGGTCGGTGGGAGGCACAAGGTAACAGCAAGCGGTCCCGTAAGTACCCGGGTCCTAAGCCATGGAGCGCTTTAAAGGTGGTAACCAAAATCTTGAAGCGCACCCGAAAGACCACAGGAAGCCAGTGCAAGCTGCGCAGGATTGGTGTTACATGGGAGCAACGAGTTGCCCCCACTATTACCCACGCAGCTGCATTCTGGACTAGCTGCAGCCTCCGGGTGCACTTCAAGGGCAGCCCCATGTAGAGAGCATTGCAATAGTCCAAGCGGGAAGTGACAAGGGCATGAGTGACCGTGCATAAGGCATCCCGGTCAAGAAAGGGGCGCAACTGGCGCACCAAGCGTACTTGGTGGAAGGCCCTCTTGGAGACGGCCGCCAAATGATCGTCAAACGACAGTCGCCCATCCAAGAGGACACCCAAGTTGCGCACCCTCTCCGTTGGGGCCAATAACTCGCCCCCCACAGCCAGCTGCGGCTGCAGCTGACTGTACCGGGGTGCCGGCATCCACAGCCACTCCGTCTTGGAGGGATTGAGCTTGAGTCTGTTTCTCCCCATCCAGACCCGTACAGCTTCCAGGCACCGGGACAGCACTTTGACAGCTTCGTTGGGGTGGTTCGGGGTGGAAAAGTACAGCTGAGTATCATCAGCGTACAGATGATAACTCACCCCGAAACCACTGATGACCTCACCCAGCGGCTTCATGTAGATGTTGAACAGGAGGGGCGAGAGAATTGACCCCTGAGGCACCCCACAAGTAAGGTGCCTCGCGGTCAACCTCTGCCCCCCTGTCAACACCGTCTGTGACTGGTCGGAGAGATAGGAGGAGAACCACCGATAAACGGTGCCTCCCACTCCCAACCCCTCCAACCGGTGCAGCAAGATACCATGGTCGATGGTATCAAACTCCGCTGAGAGATCTAATAGGACCAGGGCAGAGGAACAACCCCTATCCCTGGCCCTCCAGAGGTCATCCACCAACGCGACCAAAGCTGTCTCCGTACTGTGACCGGCCTGGAAGCCGGACTGGAACAGGTCTAGATAGACAGCTTCATCCAGGTAGGGTTTACCATCGCTCCAGGACAGGAAAGCTGGTCTGATCTTCGAATGTAGTAAAAGGATGGAGCTCAACATATTCCGTTATTTTTGTGCCCATGCAGAGATGGATAAAAATTCATTCATTCATTCATTGATTCAACAAATTTACATGGCTGTCCAACTCACACACAGGTGACTCTGTGCAGCTTACAACAGGAAAAAACAACCACAACCCACAGTATAAAAACCATAACTTGCCTTCCCCCCATGGCAGCAGCAATGCAATCAGAACAACCACTTGATTGACTCCATTTCATTGGCCCCAGTGAAGGAGTAGCAGCTAGGTGAAAAAGCGATCTACTCTTGACATGGGGATCTGCAGGTCTGCTGACAAAACCATGTCTTCGGGGCCTTTTGGAAAAGCAACAAGGTGAGGGGATCAAATGTATTTCCTGAGGGGCGGGGGGGGAGGGTATGACTTTCCATAGAAAAAGTGGCCACCATTGAGAAGGCCCTTTTTTGTGATTCCCCCACCAGATGTACATCCCTAATAGATGGGACCTAAAACGTGTCCTGCTTTTCTATCCCGGTTGGCTGGGTAGATGTTATGGGGAAGAGGCAAATAGCCTGGCCCCAAACCACGTAAAACTTAAAGGTGATAATCAGCACCTTGAATTGCACTCAGAAGCAGATTTAGGAATTAGGAAAAGGATAGATGAAGATTTGGTGGAAGTGAACTCAAGCTTTATGTAGCCTGTTTAGGTGTCTTCTACTCTGCTGGAGAGTTGGTTGGAAGGCACGAAAGTGTCAAATAATGCTTTTAACTATTTTCATCCTCAAATGGTTGCAATCTCTGTTTTGACCTTTCTGGTCTAAATAGGGAGGGTGGAAGCCAAGCCAGAGTAGGCACTTAACATTTCATTTCTCCGAAGTTGTGAATGCCAGAATATAATTCTGCTTTGATCACAGTGCATTTACATACAGGTTCAGAGATATCAACTTGCACTCAAATGCAAATGAAGTAGGTTTCCTATGCTTAGCTGCCTCTTAGATCTTCATGCGTTCAGCACAAAGATCTAAAATGTTCCAGTACAGGTACAGCTGCTGAATGTTTCCTTAAAGGCCTGGTGACTGAGAAAGACTTTTTCAACAGGGTTGCAGTCATAAAAGATCAATAATAACTTTCTTGATCCTTTGCCTCAATATGCTTCTCTCTGCCTTAGGGTACTTTTTCATTCTTGCCATCATTATGAACATGGATACAAGGTCCCCGTTTGTTTTCCATTCTTCTTCTTACTGCTACTCTGAAGCTCTTATGGTTGGGAGTCACCCAAAAAGATGGGGCAGAAAGGTCAAGGTAGACATTTCTCCACGTTTACTGCCTTCGTGAGGAAAGATGGCATTTGCATGTTTGAGTGCTTTCATGACGGACCCCGTGGATTAGCTAATGTGCTATGACAAGTTGTGACTTTGCCATTTTGCCTGTGAAGCCTGTGTCTGAAGTGGAAACAGCCAGCTGACGTTTCTCATTTTGACATCTCCCATATACTTTTCTGGAGAGAAGTAGCTCTCGTTGACGATCAACAATGCTGCATGAGAAGAAAATGAGGACAAAGCATCCCAACTGCTTGTAACAGACAACTGTGTTTTGGAGTGCCCAGAGGAGTAGAAAGGAGCTGTTCTTGAGGTCAACTTCAACTGATGCATGGATATTTGCAGGGAATCTATGCATCACCATAGTGTAGTGAACGTCAGAGTAAATAGGCTCTTCACAGGACATTGTTTTGATTATCTTTTGTAGTGTTAAAGGACAGGGAAGAAAAATCTCCTAGCCCTTGGCCATTGTGTGCATCTCCTAATGCAAGTTTAACACTCTTATGCCCCCAGATATTTGTCATCAAAGTTCAAGAACTGAACATTTGCTGATTCTGAAATCTAACTGTACTACTGATGATAAAAATGAGTAGATTTATCCAGACTGATTGATCTGCTAGTTAAGAATACAATTAAAAGACCATTGCTTGACAAAAGGATTGGGGTAGAGCCAATAGCCAAGACATCAGGGTAGTATCAATCCAGAACTGGAAAAAGGAAGAAGGAAGAGATTCTAAATAAGAACAGGCAGATATTCAGATATTTGTCGGGCAATGCTGAAAGTAAAGCACTTGTTTCAAATCAAACAAAACTGTTTCAAATGTTCTGAAAGACTTGCGGCATTAGCTTTATATTCTGGTGATCTACTTTGAAATGATGTTTGGATAGGTTTTTTTAGATAGCAATAATAAGAGCAACAGTGAATTATATAATGCTCTTGTGTTTATTGTATGTATGCATTCATGCATTTGTTTGTCTGTCTACACAGCTCCACAAAATATGGAAACATAATCTTCAGCAATCTATCCAGAAGTTTCCAAAATTCTATTTTTCTTGTGTTATTAGTCCCTATACATTTCACTAACCTCCTCTATGGAGAGAGAGTAAGATGGTTAATATCTTGCTTGTAGTCACTCATGCTTTAATCACTTCCCAATTGGCTTACTGCAGTGTGGTCTACATGGGGCTGCCCTTGGACCATCCAGAAGCTGCAACTGATCCAGAATGCTGCAGCACATGCCATTTTGAGATTTCTGCGGTTTGCATATGTTCCACTGCTCTTTCATGATCTGCACTGGCTCCCAGTTGCTTTCCAGATACAATTCAAGATACTGGTTATCACTGTTAAAGCCCTACATGGCACACAGTCTGGTTATCTGTGGGGTGATCCCTCCCTGAGAATATTGCACTGGATAGAATGGGCATATTCCATACGTTTTCCTTAAATGCAGTCATCTGGTGGCATCTCAGAAGCCAACCCAATCCTCTCTTGAGATTCCAGGCCCTCCCCCATTTTTTTAGCCTTCCTCAAGGGCCACAAAGACTTGATTCTTCCCTCAAGCATTAGGCTAGGATGAGGCTGAATTAGGGGTCCATGCAAGGGGTGATTTGGTGCCTGGTGAGAAGGGCATGGCTGTTTTTATTGATTGTTGTTAGTCGCCTAGCATGGGATAGGTTGGTAGCCATACACGTTCTATACATGAATAAATAAATCCCATATTTAAAGTGATACCTGCAGCCCAGAAAGCATGTCAGAATACAGAATAATAAGAGTTGGAAATCTAGTCCAACCCCCCCCACCCCACCCAAGCAGGAGACTGACCCTATACTATTTCAGACAAATGGTTGTCCAGTCTCTTCTTAAAAGCTTCAAGTGATGAAGCACCCACAACTTCTGAAGGTAAGCTGCTCCACTGGTTGATTGTTCTCACCATTAGGAAATTTCTCCTTAGTTCTAGGTTCCGTCTTTCCTTGATTAGTTGCCATCCGCTGCTTCTTGTTCTGCCTTCAGGTGCTTTGAAGAATAGGTTGATGCCCTCTTCTTTGTTGTAGTCCCTCAAATATGGAAAAACTGCAATCCTGTTGGCCCTAGTCCTTTTTTTCATTAAACTAGACATGCCCAATTCCTGCAACTGTTCTTCATATCTTTTGTCTCCGAGCCCTTAATCAACTTGGTTACTCTTCTCTGCACTCTACAAAACTGGGCCTTTCTAGTTATGGTACATGGCCTCATCCATTTTAATTTTAAAATGTTTTCTTTTTGCAATTGCACCTGTTTCACTCTGCATTTCATTCTGTCCACCTTTACATTATTTCAATACGTTATTAAAACCTGACATTAGGATATTTCTGACCGTCTGTTTGCCAGCCTCTCCCTCCCTCTGTCTAAAAGCAGTGGCAACTTGCCACAGATCGTACAATATATCCACTACTGAAAAATATCAATGGGGCCAATTATAGTTCCCATAATGGTTTGGGGTATAGTTTGGTACATTGTTCCATCACAATAAAAGGAATTTGATAAAATACGCCATTCTATTTTATTTGCAAGGTTTCAATGAAACGAAACCAAGCCATTTAGCTAACTGAAATAAAATAAAATAAAATAAAGATTAGAAAGAGAAGGGGAATTTAGAAAAGAGAAGGGGAAAAAAAGACTACAGAATGGTTGTCTGTGCAACGATTGATCCAAAAAAAAAAAAAAAAAAGCAGGTTTGATTCCAGATAGTAATAGAATGACCCATTTGTTGACCCAGTTTTGAAAAGAAATACTTTGAAAATATGTCAAATGCCTATAAAGCAGGCAGCAGGTGGTTATCCCTATATTAAATGGGAAGCAGAAGGATATTGCAAGAGCTTGACTACAAAGCAAAGCAAAGCAAAGCAAAGCAGAAAGTGACAGAAGACTGGAGGTTTTGGAAAGATTCCCAGGGACAATACAGCATCATAATCTCATCAAAAAGGTGGTTGTGATTTTTTTTTTTAAAATTACCTGTTAGCAGATCAGGCATCATTTCAATGGAAATGAAATTTGCCAGATATTTCTATGAGATCAGATGTGCCAAAATATACTCCACAAATGGCACCGATTCTAATACCGAGCAAAATCACAGAATTATATAATTTTTGCAGGTTGTTTGGGAACAGATTCAAAGATTTGGAAGGCGCCATTCAGGCCATCACGTTCAATCTCCTGCTGAGAGCAGGAATTCAATTTAAGCATCCCACGCAGAGGGATCAACATTCTCCTTAGGGTCAGTGATTCCAACGTTAACCTGCTCTTAAATTACCGTGGGTCTTCCCCCCCACATCCCAATAGTCACAATCTGCTTTTTTGTAACTTCAAATCATGTTGCCATATCCTGAACCCTGGAATAATAGTACTTCGGTCTTGATCATCAGGTTTAGGAGATCTCAGATTCTCCTCCTTGCCCTCCTCTCCATCTGCACCATTTTCTCTCTCATTTCTTTTTAAAGTGTGATGTCAGGATTGATCTCAATGCTTGAAATGAACAAAGCAGAATCAAGGAGAACCATCACTCAACCAGGATTTGGAATCTATATTTCTGTTGACGCAACATAAAGTTGCATGTTCTTTTTTAAACAACTATGCTAAATTATTTTTAGTTTACAGTGAATGGCCATTCAGAGATCTTTTTGTTAATTTAATTAAAGGATATCTATGGCTGCCCAGCTTGCAAAAATGTGATTCAGCTGTCCCAAAAGTGCTTTTTTCAAGAGGCAACTGGACTTTCTGGTTTTTCTTTGAAGACATTTCACTTCTCATCCAAGAAGCGTCTTCATAATAGAACAGTGGATATTTAAGAAATTATTCTGATAGGGTTTTGAGTTTTATTGTTGGAAGAAAACCAGAGATGATATTATTGTTTTTTTCCCATTATGTGGCCCTCCTAGCTGCTCCTGCCTGATCTGGAAAAGCACCATGTGAGAAATTATCTTCATTGAATCCCACATTATTGAATGGAAGAGTGGGAATACCAGATGGCAACAGAACACCAGACTGTATAATGAACTGGACATTCATACATTTCCCTTACACAATCCTATAACTAAAGAAAGCCAGAACCCAGCATCCCACCCCTGAAATCATCTTCTTCTAGGGCCTCTGGTGGCTCAACAGACTAATGCAGTTATTTGTTATTAACAGCAGCTGCTTGCAATTACTGCAGGTTCAAGCCCCACCAGGCCCAAGATTGACTCAGCCTTCCATCCTTTATAAGGTAGGTAAAATGAGGACCCAGATTGTTGGGGGCAATAAGTTGACTTTGTATATAAATATACAAATGGATGAAGACTATTGCTTGACATAGTGTAAGCCGCCCTGAGTCTTCGGAGAAGGGCGGGATATAAATGCAAATAATAAAAAAAAAAGTAAGAAATTACCTTGAATAAAAATGCCTTTAAAATGCAGAACAAACCAGTTGGAAAGTTAATTGATAAGAAATTTAAGTTATATGTGGGCCTACATTGATTTAGCGAGTTTGTGCTTTAGATAATAGTTGAACGAATGACTTTCTGTTTCCTCAGTATTTCACTCAATGGCTATAGAGTTATGTGAAAAAATAGGTTTTGGATGTACAACTGCCACAAAAGACATCACCAAAAGCGACACAGGCAAAGATCAACCAGAGTAAATAAACGTGATAAATTCAAGATAAAAGATTCAGACTCTTGATGTGCTGGACACTGAATAACAATATTCAATGATTCTAACTAATATTAAATAGTTCAGGGATTTTTTAAAAAAGTTGGGCAGATTTTGCTCAGAGCATACCACACAAGGCTGAAAATGAATATCTTATAACAGCTTTAATTTTCTTATGTTATGATCCATCCTCTTGCTATGTAAGAGGAAGACACAATGGAAAAAAATCACCTTACAGAATGTCCCACTGGGCACAATTGTTCCTCACTGGTAACTTAATTTTTACACATTTTAGGGGAAAGTTTGTAACATTTGTTGATTATCATGCTCAATACATATTGATTAATGTAGTTTCATAATCTGTAATATTAGGAATCAGAGATCTAGAATTTTCTGCCAATTAATACCCTGTTTTCCCCAAAATAAGACTTCCCCTGATAACAAGCCCAATCGGGCTTTTGAGCTCACGGCAATAAGGCCAAGCGCTTATTTCAGGGTTCAAAAAAATATAAGACAGGGTCTTATTTTCGGGGAAACATGGTATTTGTCACTAGAAAATGGGCTACCCTTTTAATGGGAAAGGGATGGGTAAAACAGGACAGGGAATCCCTGACCCTCCAGATCAGGAATGGGCAACTATGGCAACTTTACGACCTGTGAACTTGAACTCCCAGAATTCCTGACCCAACAGTAAAAAAAAATGCCATTTTTGCCCACCCCTGCTCCAGATGTTGCTTGATAGTTGCCCACCCTGTTCTGTCTCCGTCCTCACTCTGGAGTAACGAGCTGGCCTACAGCCAGTGGGTTCATGGCTCCTATCAGTCCTGGCAGAGAAAACGCAGCTGCCTGCCAAAAAGTTCAAACAGATTAAGACTTCAGCTCACTTCAACACGGTTCAGCTAATTTGCTTCCCGTGGAACTGACAGCAGTCCCAAAGCTCCTTATATATCCTGTGTGGTGGGGCTCCTGCCCCACCCTTCCCTTTGACGACGCCACCTCTCTAATCTTCTGAAGCGCGGGTCGATCCAGGCTTGATTAGTATGATTATCAGCTGCTTCTGAGGGCGTAGCCTGAGGAAGGGAGGAATCAGGGGATGTCGGCCTCATTACGTCCTCCGACTGGCCTGGTTCTGGCTCCTGGAGCCAGGCCAAAGGAATCGGTGCTTCTGAGGTAAGCCTTACCGGCCCTTCCCCCTCACTCTCAGAGTCATTTTCAGGCATGGGGCCAGGTTCGGGGGTTGAGCCACAACACACCCCTGCTCCAGATGTTGCATAGTTGCCCTTGCATTCCCAGTCAGCATAGCCAATGGGGAAGAGGAATGTGCATCCTGCAAGGTCGCAAGGGGTATGGCGAATATCCTTAGCAGTGTTTTAGATGTATTATCTTCCTCAAGGATCTTTTTCCTCCTACTTCAACCTCTTTATTCCCATCCTAGAACTACTTTCCTCAGGGTTATTTGGTTTTGTTTCTAAGAACAGGATATGTCAGCTAGAATTGTCACTTGTTGAGAATTTCCAATACAATAAATGTACTCATTTCTAGGGATGGACAAATCTCTCTGTTTTATCTTTGCTGTTTTTTATCTTCTCAGTTGTGCATTTGTTTCTTCCCCAGTTTCGTGTCTTTTTGAATCTGACAAATCAATTAATCAATCCACATGAATATTCACACACATTTTCGTCTACATTTTTCCAATATAACCACAATCTTCTAGTCTGCATACTCCAGGCAAAGATTATTTTACTATTTGAATAACCTTTGGGAATATTTTCCTTACAACCTATGCATTTTATCAGTATTTCCCCCTAACATATACCTTTTTGAGCATATTTTTTGAACTACAGACAAGTGTAGCATAGAATGCTGTTTTGATTCATACACTAGTTCAGAAATTATGGAGTAAATAAATATTACTTTTTTCTACCTACCCCAAATTCTAAATCATATAATGCTAGCTGTATCTCATTTTACATATTCCACATTTCATTTCTATATTCTACCTAGCTCTTATTTTGGCATGATATGATATAAACAAGCAGACATACATCTTGCATATGATATTTTCTGAACAGGAGAAGGTCGGATAAATGAGATTGAACTCCATTCATAATTACACTAACATGTACATGAAATATTTTACATATAGATTGAAAATTATTACTGAATTCTTGATGATATTGGCATGGTATGATTGATAGAAGGAAAAAGCTTTCTCAATATGCCTTAGTGTAATTCATGAAGTACTACCACAGAAGACTGCCTGTGTTAACCCTTTCTGCTGGGATTCCTTCTGTTATTCATTGGATGATCTTTCTTCACCCTACAGAGTCTGGCTTTATCAATGGTCTGGTTGGATTAATATTTCTGAGTCAGTGGCATGCAATCTTTTGCATTCAATAACTTTATTAAACAAAAGCTCATTGATTTGAAGGCTCTGCCTGTCCTCTACTGTCTTTTTAAAGTAGAATTAATGAAATGGCTGCAGTGTGATAGTTTGATCAAGAGCTACCTGAAACTAGGCTCTTTCATAATCACCACCCATAAGAAGAAAAAGATACCATACAAGACAGTCAATGAAGACAGGAAAGGATGGCTATCATAAAATAATTATTGAACATTCTGAAATTTTCTCAGAGAATTGTTGGAATCCACCTTGGCTGGCTTCAGGCATTCACCTGAGCATGAGTAGAATTCTTCCTTCTTCTTGTTTAGCACAAAAAAATAATCCTCAAGAATACAATTGGGAGGTTGCTGCTTCAGGCAAATGGAAATATTATTCAGTCATGTACAATATATGCTTATTAATGAAAGCAGTTGAGAATGTATTCAATTCTCTCGCAGAGAGCATTTTATATCTGGTTGTGGTAGAAAATTCACTCTTAAAATCCCAGTGGTTAAAATAAACAACATAACAATCTGCCTAATTTATTCTCTTTGTAATTTAAAATTTATTTTTGGAATTTATATTCTGCCTTTATGGATTGTGTTCAAGTCAGTGAACAAATTAATGCCGTGTCATTAAGGTACAATTAAAAACATAATGGAATCATAATGAAAACACATAGTAAGAATGACAAAAGACTTCAGAACCCACCCCCCCCAATTAATTTACTAAAATGTGCTTAGAAATAAAAAGGAAAGGAGTCCCTGCAGATTTTACTTCTCTTGTCATAGCTGAATTTAGGGGCCAGTGCTTATCAAAGCCATTGCACAAATGCTGTCCAAAGATGTTTCCATGGTCAGGTAGCCCACATGATGTCACTTAGCACTGTTACCTTCCCACCGAAGTGGTACCTATTTATCAACTCGCATTTGCATGCTTTCGAACTGCTAGGTTGGCAGGAGCTGGGGCAAGTAACAGGAGCTCACCCCATCACACAACTCTCAGGTCTCAAACCTGGGCTGTCAGCTTTCCAGCTGTCAAGCCCAGCATCTTAACTACTGACCCATCATACCACCCCTGAAATAAAGCCATTGTACTGCTTAGAAATAAAGTTTAATTAAAAAGTAATTTCCTGCTGGCAGAGGAAAGATGGTAAAGAGAAGGAACTACCAGAACAATTTTGTAGGCAGTTCCAAAGCTTGGGAATAACATTGATACAAGTGTTTTTTCCAGTTTGGGCAACTTTGAGATGTAGGAGCCATGATGATGCAATGGTTAGAATGCAGTATTGCATGCAAACTGTGCCCATAGTCTGGACCTTGATCCTGATGGGTTCAAAGTTGACTCATCCTTCCATCCTTCCAAGGTTGGTACAATGAGAACTCAGATTATTACGGGGCAATATGCTGACACTGTCAACCACTCAGAGAATGGTGTATGGAGCAGTATATAAGCCTAAGTGCTATTGCTATCGACTTCAGTTCTCAGAATTTTCAGCAACAATCATACTGGCTGCAGAATACTGGCTGTTTGATTGTTTGTGTGTTTATATTTTCTATTTCTAAACCACTCATCTACCTCCAACCCAACACAGTTTGGGAAGCACTCTACTCTACCACCTTCATCTTAGGTCCTCTCCAGACAAAACTTTGATAAAGATTAGAGAAGGGTCCATCCAGAACATCCTAAAAGTTGAGGATGCCTACAAGGTCTTTCTCTTAGTCTGGTCCCCATTTATAGACTATTGAAAATCAAAGTGGTGAATTTCTTTTTTGAGGTAGAATAGTTCCAAACCTTGTGATCTATTTGGGGATTCCTGCTGGTTTGGCAAACAGCTACTTTTTTTCCTGTCCAGAAAAGGCAAAACTGTATTTTTCCCCCCTTGGCCTTCCAAAAGTGTATAGATAGTCCTTGACTTACAACAGTTTGTTTAGTGACCATTCTAAGTTACAAAGGTACTGAAAAAAAATGTCTTATGACCATTTTTTCACACTTGTGACTATTGTAACATAAGTGTAAATTATGGTCACATAATTTACATCTGAATGCTTGACAACTGACTCACATTTATGATGGCTGCAGTGTCCTGGAATTATGTAATCCCCTTTTGCAAACTTCTGACAAGCAAAGTCAATGGGGAACCCAGATTCACGTAACAACCGTAGTACTAATCTAACAACTGCAGATATTCACTTAACAAATGTGGCAAGAAAAGTTGTAAAAGGGGGCAAAATTCACTTAATAAATTTCTCACTTAACAGCATAAATTTTGGGCTCAATTGTGGTCATAAATTGAGGACTGTCCATATACTCTTTAAAGACAAGCAGGATTTAACAAAAGAAGAATATCTCTCTCTCTCTCCCCCCCCCTGCCTTCCTCCCTCTCACACACCCACATACACCACCCACACCCATGTCTGTATTTTATTTTATACAGCCACATCATAATGCTTCAGGTTGAAACTAAGCATGAAAGCATGAGTGAATCACTATTGATCAGGCTGCATTTATTAATATACTTTACTTGTATCACAGTTTGAAGTCCCATCAATGAAGTTCTGATTATTTCCATTTTCTAGATGAATAAATGGAACTTCAAAGGAAATTGTTTCTCTAAGACATGTTTCTTTTATGATGACATGACACCCCATTTGGGCTAGGATGAAATTAATTCCCTTGCTTTGTCCCATCAATGAAGTTCTGATTATTCCCATTTTATGTCCCATCAATGAAGTTCTGATTATTCCCATTTTTTAGATGAATAAATGGAACTTCAAAGGAAATTGTTTCTCTAAGACATGTTTCTTTTATGATGACATGACACTCCATTTGGGCTAGGATGAAATTAATTCCCTTGCTTTGTCCCATCAATGAAGTTCTGATTATTCCCATTTTATGTCCCATCAATGAAGTTCTGATTATTCCCATTTTCTAGATGAATAAATGGAACTTCAAAGGAAATTGTTTCTCTAAGACATGTTTCTTTTATGATGACATGACACTCCATTTGGGCTAGGATGAAATTAATTCCCTTGCTTTGTCTTTTTCATACTATTTTAATTAATTAATTAATTATTTAGTTAATTAATTAGAACTGCAGAAAAAACAGTTGCTACTAACCTGCCTTCCATTGAGGACCTGTATACTGCACAAGTCAAAAAGAGGGCTGTGAAAATATGTACAGACCCCTCACATCCTGGACATAAACTGTTTATTTTATTTATTTATTTATTTATTTATTTCGATTTTTATACCGCCCTTCTCCCGGAGGACTCAGGGCGGTGTACAGCCAAGTAAAAATCCAATATATAAACATTAAAAAGAGGTTAAAAAGAAATATTATAATGTGGCCGAAATTTTAAAACCATTTAAAATCTTAAAACATAAATACCCCAATAAAATTTCAATCCAGTCCCGCTTGAATAAATAGGTTTCAACTCCTACCCTCAAAACGATACTATAGAGCAGCTTTGCTGGCTGAGGGACTCTGGGAGTTGAAGTCCACAAGTCTTAAAGGGACCAAGGTTGGAGACCCCTGCTATAGAGCACTGCACACCAGAACAACTAGACACAAGAACAGTTTTTCCCCGAACACCATCACTCTGCTAAACAAATAATTCCCTCAACACTATTTACTAAATCTGCACTATTATTAATCTTCTCATTGTTCCCATCGCCCATCTCCTTCCACTTATGACTGTATGACTGTAACTTTGTTGCTTATATCTTTATGATTTAGATTGGTATTGATTGTTTCCTGATTGCTTATTTGTACCCTATGACTATCATTAAGTGTTGTAATGTAACCTTAGAATTCTTGATGAACGTATCTTTACTTTTATGTACATTGAGAGTATATGCACCAAGACAAATTCCTTGTGTGTCTAATCACACTTGGACAATAAAAAATTATTCTATTCTATTCTATTCTATTCTATTCTATTCTATTCTATTCTATTCTATTCTATTCTATTCTATTCTATTCTATTCTATTCTATTCTATTCTATTCAGGACTAACAGTTTTCTGTCTTCTAGGAAAACTCTGATCTCAAAAGGACTGTATAGAACGGGGGTCTCCAACATTGGCAACTTTAAGACTTGTGGACTTCAACTCCCAGAATTCCTCAGCCAGAAGAGGAAAGGCAGGGCAGGTCAAAAAGGGATGCATTATATTCTTAAAACATAACATGAAAGCAAAGCAATGCTTCTGACATAGCTTCTTTCAAACTAAGTATCAGTGGGTGGCAGAGGAAGGCAAGGCTTATTCTCATCCAGCTAAACATAAGACTCTCCACTTGGCACCTTTGCCCTAAACACATGAAGGTTGAATATGAAGGAGATAAAGAAACAAATGCAAGGATGTTGAGGATTAGTCCAGCAATTGCCCTACACCCCACACTGTGGGGTTATATATTCAGACCAGGATGATCTTTAGATGTTCTACAGGATATTTCAAAATATCAGACGGCAATAGCAATATACAGTATGTTACTTTACCAAGAATTCTACCACTTCTTTTGCCCTGCTTATGCACCTGATATACACAGTATGGAGGGGATCCACTTCAGAGCAATTCAACTGAATACTGGGTTGAGAAGCACCACTCCAAGCAGCAAATTTGATGTTCTGCTCTGCTGAAGACACCTTAAGAAGACAGAAGCCCTCTGCAGCTGTTTTTTGCCCAACCATTGGATCACTAGCATCACAGTCTACTAGTGACTGTTAGTAAAAATCCAGAAAAAAAAACACCCCAAAGTCAAAATGCATCTAAAACAGAACAGAACAGAATAACAGCGTTGGAAGGGACCTTGGAGGTCTTCTAGTCCAATCCCCAGCTCAGGCAGGAAACCCTATACCATTTCAGACAAATAGTTGTCCAATCTCTTCTTAAAAACTTCCAGTGTTGGAGAATTCACAACTACTGGAGGCAAGTTATTCACTGCCCTGTCACAGGAAAACAAGTTTCTGGGCACAGGTCAGGCCCAAAGCACCCTTATCAATATATCCTTCCATATTATTTTCAAGCCATTGTGACAAAATGTGAAGGCCTCTGTCAGGAGTTGTATATAGAGGGACTGTAATGGTGGTGAATACTGTCCTGGATTCAGTCTGAAGAAGAAACACAACACAGAGGAGAAGAACTGAGTTTACTGCAAATATTATTGGGTGTCATGTCCCACTCCTCTGCTGACGGCCAGGTCGGGGAAGTCCGTATCAGGCGTGCCTCTGCAGCTCTGCCAAAGTCCTAGCAAAGTTCTCAAGGCAGGCAGGAGACCAGGAAGTGACTTCAGCAATCCAAGGTAGACTTTGCCTGACTCAGAGAATGCCAGAAAGCAGATCCTTTATATAGGCCATGGGGTGTGGCTCCATGACTCAGCACTTATCCAGGCCTGCCCCTCCCTTCCTTTTGCTGACGTTGCCTATCAATTCTCCTGAAGCGAGGATCTCTCCAGGCTCCAGCTGTTGGTAATTCACATTCCTCAGGCTCACATGCTGTGGGGGAGGGGTCTAGTTGCTCTGTTTGCCTGGGCATGGAGCCAGGGCTGGAGGCTGGAGGCACGTCAGGCCCTTCTTCTTGCTCGGCCTGTCTGGGCATGGTGCCAGGGCTGGGGCCTGGAGGCATGCCAGGACATTCCTCAGCGTTCGGCAGGAGATAAGAGGGACCCGGCTGCGGGGAAAGCGAGCGAGACACAACATTGGGTGTCTACTTTACAAGATTCCAAACAATAGAAAAGCACAGATGTTTTAGAAGTTGAGGGCCACAAGATGGGACATCCTAGGGATCTGATTAACTGGCCTGTTTGGAGAAGCTGAGCAGGTCCTCATCCCTACACCTGAGGTGATTTCTACCATTAGGCAAGTGGACTTTTCATAGGGCAGCAGAGCTGTCGAAGACCCTTATTAAAAGGAGATGGAATGCTGAGGTCATCAACTGATGGAGGATGGAAGATTGGGCTTTCTCTAGCTTGTAATTTTCTTATAAGGCCCTTGGGCCATGCTGTGAGCTAGTGACAAGGGATGTCCAATTTTAGCAACTTTAAGATGGGTGGATTTGTGGCAGTGGTGGTTTTTTTTACTACCAGTTCTGTGGGTGTGGCTTGGTGGAAGTGACATAGCTTGGTGGGCATGGCATGGTGGGTGTGGTAGGGGAAGGTTACTGCAAAATCCCCATTTCCTCCCGATCAGCTGGGACTTGGGAGGCAGGGCCATCAGAATTTTTACTATCGGTTCTCCGAACTATTCAAAATTTCCGCTACCAGTTCTCCAGAACTGGTCAGAACCTGCTGAAACCCATCTCTGATTTGTGGGGTTCCGACTCCCATAATTCCCCAGCCAGCCATTCTGGAAGCCGAAATCCACAAATCTTAAAGTTGCCAAGATTGGACACTCCTGTCTAGAAGGGATGGTGGGATGGGGTTATCTGGAGCAGGGAGAGTCAATTCTGGATGTAGTGAGATTAAGAGGAAGAGGGTGTTTTTTTTACCTATTGAATTTTACCTATTTTACCTTTGGTCAAGGATAGGGTAAAAACATTTCCTCTTACTCCCACTACATACAGAATTGACTCTCCCTGCCCCAGACAACCCCATCCCAGCATCCCATCTAAACAGGAGTGTCCAATCTTAGCAACTTTAAGATTTGTGGACTTCAATTCCCAGAATGGCTGGCTGGAGAATTCTGGGAGTCGGAGCCTACAAATCCATTAGTCTTGAAGTTGCCAAAATTAGACACCCATGACCTGTTTAAGAGACAGGACAGGGTGCAGTCTCCATTTCATTGTTTTGTCTCCTATAATACGTGTCATGTCCTGTTGCCAGCCCTATTAATTTCTAAAACTATACAGGGGAAATGTGCAGAAATGAATAAACTAACACTTGAAATTAAAGAAAAGGAAGACACTGAATATTTTGAGATATGGGATCTGTTCTATCGATGGTTAAATAAGAGAAACAGAAGTAAGAACTTCTAAAATCACAAGAGAAAGATTAATTTCACTATTAGGGTTGATTATTGTAACTTATTAATTTTGATTAGTATTAATAATTAATATGTATTAATATTATGAGGGAAAAGCACTGTCATTACGAGATTACTACTAGAGAACATTATTATTATTACTGTGATGAGTATTACTCAAAAGAATTGTAACCAGACAACACACTGTTTATATGGATTTTGAATAAATTGTTCTTTCTATTTATATTAAATTAAAAATTAAAAAAATAATAGTATACAGGGGGGAAAAAAGTAGCATAGAGCCGGCTTCTCTGGAATGACAAAGCTTCTGCCAGGTATAAGCTACCTCTTAACCACTTTTTTTATTTGGTACTCAGAGGAGAGAACTTCCTGAGCTTAGCTTCAAGAACTCTGTGAGTTTTATGCCAGGAAAAAAAAAAACACTTCCAAGTTTATGCACTTCCAAGCTTTATTTTGCCCAAGCAATAAGCCTGGGCAAAGAGTGAATGCTCACTAGATCCCTTGCCTAGCTAACTTTCCCTCTTTGCTGCTTAGTTATCTTGCCAAGCCAGAAAACCCTTTCATCTTCAAAAGTCTTGAAGCTTTTTGATGATGATTTTGTTTGCATTTGTTTGAGACTGACAGGCAGCCAACTTTAAGATGCAGGGCTGCATGTTATTTTTATTTTAGTTATTTGTATCCCACATTTATTATTTGTACAAATAAATCAAGGTGGCAAACATATCCAACATGTCTTCCTCCTCCTATTTTCCCCTCAGAAACAATCCTGTGAGGTGAATTGGGCGGACAGAGTGTGACTGGCCCAAAGCAGGGGTGAAATCTAGAAGGTTCTGACAGGTTCTGGAGAACCGGTAGCGGAAATTTTGAGTAGTTCGGAGAACTGGCAAATACCACCTCTGGCTGGTTCCAAAGTGAGGTGGGAATGGAGATTTTGCAATATCCTTCCCCCAGGAGTGGGGAGGGAATGGGGATTTTGCAGTATCCTTCCCCTGGAGTGGGATGGGAATGGAGATTTTGCAGTATCCTTCCCCTGCCATACCCACCAAGCCATGCCCACAGAACTGGTAGTAAAAAAAATTGAATTTCACCACTGGCCCAAAGTCACCCATCTGACTTTCATGGCTAAGGAAATACAATATTTTTCAGACTGAGGAGGATAGATTCCTAACTGTAGCTTCAAGCCTCCTGAACAGGTCCATCTTGTACCTGGTGTTTTTGCTTCTTGGTGTTTTTGCAGACATTCAGTGATACACCTAACTAATTCACCAAGATTCAGATAGCGTGTATACATTTGCAAAATCTTGGGCCAAGTTTTTGCTAGATTTTTGGGACTTGGGCAGTACACAAATTTAATAAATAATAATACTGAAAAGTTAAGACAAATCCTGCATTAAGGTTGTAAATTGCTGTAGCTCCTAGGAGACGAACTACCAGAGATGCCTTTATTGAGCATGGAATCCCAACGATCCAGCTTTCACTGGAGAAGCATCAAATTTGTTAATTTGTTTTAGCATGCATTGGCATCCTTAGGAAATATTCGTGCAATTCCTGCTTATTATTAAAAAAAAGCTTAAAAACATGTTTATGCTTGATGTTACATTTTTGAACCTACTTTTGTTTCCCTTTATTTTAAGATGGGCAGCTATGGCTTGATCTGTAGGTGCCACAAAATGAAGTGTTTGAAGTAGAAGAAGCCACTTTAATGAAGTGTATGTCAGCGGTGGGTTGCTATCGGTTCACCCCGGTTCGGCAAAACTGGTAGCAGCAGTGGCGGGAGGCTCCGCCCCACCCACCCGGACATCATCAAATACCATCTGCATGTGCAGACGGGCATGAGCAAACCAGTAGCAAAGGTAAGTGAAACCCACCCCTGGTGTACATATCCACATTTGGAAAACAACCCTTTATGTTTTCAGGCAAAAAAACAAATAAGGAAAGAAGAGCCCCCAAAAGAGAACAACAGTCCAGTTTACTCTTTGCTCTATTATATTAGGTCCTTTGTTGGTGGAGGGCTCCATTTGCAGTCTCAAAATGTATGTGCTCCATCGTGCTACCCTAAACATGATATCTGATTAAGGCAGCTCATTTCTACAGGAATCTGTGATGCCAATTCTGATTATCAACTAGAACTGTTTTACTTCTTGACCCATTTGGTAAAGTGTGACCTGAGTCATACTCCTGGAATACCATTAGATTTTGCTGCTTAAGGATGGCAAACTTTTGTCCATGAAAGAAAACAGCCTCTCTTTCTTTGCAGGTTGTCATTTCAGGCTAAATATCGGGGCATTTCTGCTTGTTCATCTCTCATTATATAATACATCCAGCAAGTGTTCTGCACTTTTTAAAATTAAATTCAGCTGATTGGATGGTTTGAAAACTAGAAAGATAAGCTTTAAAGCTCACTAATCAATTACCAGCCAGGTGATATTTTTTAAAAAAAGAAGCATAATAAATTGCCAAAATTACAGGCAAAATGACACATTAATTGAATGTGAAATCACAGGGAATGTGTATCAAGAGATTTATGTACAGCAGTCAGGGAACAGAAAATGCAAGGATTGCTGGAACGTTATTGTTATAGGGTATACAAACAGAATCGTGAAAGGGTGACAGAGGTTTTTCTCTGCTCCTTATTATGCCATAAAAATTAAGATGGGTTATCTTGAATTTCTTTCTCAAACCTCTTCTTTCTCAGGGATAATTTGATGTTTATTTGCAGGGGTGGAGGAGCCAAGGTGGTGGCTACAACAATACAGTCACAACCCCCCCCCAATGTTTACATCTGTTGGCAAAAAGGGTGAGACAATGAACATATGGTTCTGGTTGCCAATTGCCAAGTTGCACACACTCCAGGATGTGCTTGCTTGCTTGTGTTTGTTTGTTTATCACATTTTGGAACCACCCATCTCCCTCACAGAGGGACACTTGCAATCTTTCTTCAAGGCCATCTTCATATTCCTCTACGGGTACATGGAGATTGCAACCTCCAACATCATCAAGTATTATAATGATTGGAAATTCTGGAAAATATAGTATATAGAAAATATAGATATCGAAATAGAGCTATATCAGAATTGTATTAGGCATGGAAAGCTGATCTAGATTAACTGAGAGGAACTAGGGAAGGAGTCATTTGAAATGAATGGGGAGGTGTCTGCAGGAAGAACAAATGACATGATTTTAAAAATTCCAAAGAACTTACTGTTCTCCTCTGCAAACCATTTGCCCCTCCCAAATTCTACCACAGAAGTTCCTACCTTATACCCCAATAAAAATAAAAAGGAGTCTTAGCTCTGGTCCTCTTTGGACTCTGGGGCTCAGTATGTCAATCAAAACTCAAGCATAGACTTGGCCCAAAAACTCTTGGACATGCCGATAGAAGCACTAGCATAGGGCTCTCCAAATCTGGCAACTTGTGGACTTCAACTCCCAGAAATGAGGAGAAATTTTCTGACAATGAGAACACTGGACCAATGGAACCTCTTGCCTTCAGAAGTTGTGGGAGCTTCATTACTGGAAGCTTTCAAGAAAAGACTGGACAGCCATTTGTCAGAAATGGTTTAGGGTCTCCTGCTTGAGCAGGCAGTTGGACTAGAGGCCCCTTCCAACTCTATTATTCTAGTCTATTCTAATTCCCCATGCTGGCTGGGGAATTCTGGAGGTTGAAATCCACAAGTCTTAAAGTTGCCAAGTTTGGAGGCCCCCTGCATAGAATATGCAATCCACAGCTAAAACATGTCCTCCTGTCTCCCATTTACAATTCCCAGAGGTGCCCCTGATCCCAAAGTACAAAAAGAGCCCCAAATATTAGCCCTGCTCACTGACTGTCAACCTTTATGGACTGAGCAAGTGTAGAAAGAGAAGTGTACTATTTTGACAAGTTTTCCCAACCTTATAATATAAGGGATCATAGAGACTGGAGATTTGGTGGATTGCACGCCTGATAAATTGTTCTTTTCTAAATAGCACTTAGCAGCAAATAAATTTCAGATCAATAAATGCTTTATTGAGGAAGGTATCCATAGGAGTAATGCTTTGTCACTAAAAGCTGAATGAAAATGAAATATTTCTGTGACCCATAAGTCCCTTTGGATATTGGCCAACGATTTGTAGAAAAGATGCTATACCAGGCTTCTAAACATTTTATTGGTTTTTATTTGATCATTTGTTAATTTCCTTGTTGTCTGAGGTGAAAAGTCCTACATTTATTATTCAACAGATTATATTGTTGTTGTTTTTTATTGTACAGTGATTTTCACTCTTTTGATGGAAAACCAATATATCTTAATTGTCTGTGCCAGAACTTACACAAAGTAATAATTCATCAATCATTTAGTATGAATTCCGAAGCTAAACTGTCAGAGGAAGAAACTAATGCTAATTTTAACCATATTTTTATGTTGCACAGACCATCTGTTTATATGAGGCAAGCTGAGACTTTCCAAAACTGCAAAATTAAATGTAACTCAATCTCTTATGCTTCGTGTTATTATTTAATCTATAGCAGCTACTTCATTATGAATTTTGAAAAATGTGTTTAAAGAGTGGAAAAGAAAAGAAAGAGTTGGCTCAGTGGAAAGACTGTTTTTGGATTTGCACTAGACTGAAGCCTTAAATATACAGTAATATATTCTTTTTAAAATATTGTATCCTGCTTTATTGCTAACAATTACACATAGACATTAAATATTCAAGAAATATTGAACATTAGACTATACATGTTTTTGGTTTGCACTATTTATCACTTTAGTTCTAAGTAAATTGCTCAGTTTTCAGTAACAACAAAATTTAGTAAGCAGAATTAAATGTTGTCCACTGAAAAGCTACTTCACAGTTGTGTAGTGGGTAGAGAGGAATACAGCTTAAGAACTGTCCTTCTGGATCTCAACTTCTTCCTTTGCTTTGTCCACAGTGGTAGCCCAGTGTTCCGTCCAAACCATGGTAATGTTGTTGTTATTGTTCACTTCTTAAGTCATGTCCAACTTTTCATGACCCCACGAACCACAGTACGCCAGGCTCCCTTGTCTTCCCCTGCCTCCTGAAGTCGGCCCAATACCATGTTCATTGCGTTGATGACACAATCTAACCATCTCATCCTCTGCCTTCCTCTTCTCCTTTTGCATTCAATCTTTCCCAACATCTTTTTCGATGCGTCCTCTCTTCTGGTTTGGGGGCCAAAGTATATTTCCCAGATTAAAAATAAACAAATCCCATCTAAAATAAACAAGTCAATTAACACAAATTGTATTTCTTTCCAGTTCTTTATTTTTGTTTTTACTATTGTGTTTCCCCCAAAATAAGACCCTGTCTTATATTTTTTTTGAAACCCTGAAATAAGCGCTTGGGCTCAAAAGCCCGAATGGGCTTATTATCAGGGGATGTCTTGTTCTGAGGGAAACAGAGTACCTTTTTGGCCATTTGTATTTTGTACACACTGATTCTCCACTTACTACACTTATTCAAGGAACAGATGTAGTGTGCTTTGGGGAAAAATGAAAGCCCAACAAAAGCAATTGCGTTGAGGTTTTTTGCTGATGTTTTTGCTCAGGTATAGAGTTAGCTAACCAGCTGCAAAAAGGAAAGGAAGAAAATAGGAGGGGAGGGGAGGAAAGGCCTAGAACTAGATGAATAAGATTAATGTCTAACAACAAAGAACATGAAGAATGCCTGCACATTTCAAAATTCAATAAAACCAGTTGCAAATTTAATAGAATCTAGATTTTTAAATGCTTAAATACTGTGTACTATTGTTTTTTTCTCTAATCCATGTGCAGGTCTTTCTATCTTGTCTTGTGATGCCGAGCATGTATCTTTCCATGGCTCTTTGTGCCACTTGTAGATTTCTATCAATTTTTTTCCATGTTTCACTGGCATATGTTACACTGGCATATGTTACAACAGGTAGCACGCTATTGAACACACTATCTAAAGTATATGATGCCATCAAAAAAGAATTGAGATGGAAATGGGCTGGCTACATAGCAAGAAGAATCAATGGCAGGTGGGCCAAGGCAGTCATGGAATGGATTTCACTTGATAAAAAGCGTCCACAAAAGAGACCTAAAAGAAGATGGTTCGACGACATCAGCAAGTATTGTGGGCCCAACTGGCAAAGGAAAGGAAGAAAATAGGAGGGGAGGGGAGGGGAGGAAAGGCCTAGAACTAGATGAATAAGATTAATGTCTAACAACAAAGAACATGAAGAATGCCTGCACATTTCAAAATTCAATAAAACCAGTTGCAAATTTAATAGAATCTAGATTTTTAAATGCTTAAATACTGTGTACTATTGTTTTTTTCTCTAATCCATGTGCAGGTCTTTCTATCTTGTCTTGTGATGCCGAGCATGTATCTTTCCATGGCTCTTTGTGCCACTTGTAGATTTCTATCAATTTTTTTCCATGTTTCACTGGCATATGTTACACTGGCATATGTTACAACAGGTAGCACACTATTGAACACACTATCTAAAGTATATGATGCCATCAAAAAAGAATTGACATGGAAATGGGCTGGCTACATAGCAAGAAGAATCAATGGCAGGTGGGCCAAGGCAGTCATGGAATGGATTTCACTTGATAAAAAGCATCCACAAAAGAGACCTAAAAGAAGATGGTTCGATGACATCAGCAAGTATTGTGGGCCCAACTGGCAAAGGAAAGCTCAAGACCGTATCGGTTGGAAATATGCGGAAGAGGCCTTCCTTCTGCAGCGGAATGCAGTCTACCTGCATTCTAGACAATGGCTAGAATGATGATGATAATGAAATGCTTCAATGCTCAGTTTCAACACAAGGGACACCCAGAATGCGCATGCACACATTTTTAAAAAAAACAACAACAGTCAAGCCCACATTTGATGTGTACTAGTAATTTAAAACCTTAGCAGCAT